>NW_022280085.1:2141170-2197169 GCF_004355925.1 Anarrhichthys ocellatus | reverse complement strand
CTCAAATCACCAGCACTTTGAGTCAGAAATACTGAATACTCAGTGTGAGCTACAGCCCTGTCATTACTACATACTGAACATCTAAATTCATGGTAAGTTACAACAAAGTCTACTCCTGTGCCTCACCTGATCGGCCTTCTTGCCCACTTTCATGAAACATCCTCTGCGCCATTTGTATGGAGATGTGATCCTCAGCGTCTTTATTCACTGAAAAAGAAAGCGTACACGTTGTACAGTACGTTTTTGAGTTAAACTAGAATTAAAATGTATTACTTTACTTGAGATCAGTTCATATATCATCAGTGTTTGTTTTGTAATCAATTGCTGAAAATTGAAATCACCAAACTCGCAAAAAGTTAATGTGGTTAGCTCCAGCCAGCTATTGTTGGCGATACCAGCAATAACAACGCGTTACCCCACTATTGTTATCCGCACCGTAGCAACATGTCCACAGATAGAAGTTGGACAGACAAAAATAAGACTGAAGTGCTTATTAACAGCTTTTTACTGTTGATGGACTGCGGCCATCTTGGATTTCGAGGTAGGGTGTATCAACGTTTGTAGGACTATTGACTTTGTGCGTTTCAGCCCTGATGACATTATTTTACCTTTTGACTTCCCATCCACGCAGGAAGCGGTTGTCAATCAAATATATCATGGTACATATTTGGGTTAAAAGAAAAACAGGTTTCCAGACAAACAAAACAATCGCTTGAGAAGTGTATAGTCGGCAGTGTGGACCGGTCAGGAACGAGACTTGCTTGCATTTACTATTGACAGAAACCGGTAGTTTAGAGACATCAGTTTTCTGGAGCTTTCAATGTGCTAACTTGACTTTAACACGAGTCCTAATTTTCATGAATTTAACATTCTTTGACTGATGTTTGGATGGAAGAAAGTCATCAGTACACTTCTGTCCATTTACTGAAATATCGCACTGTGTTGCGATGTCCATTCTTTAGTCGGCGATGTGTCGAATGTTCTCTAGCCAGTCTTTTCTGTAACTCCTCTGTAACTTTGTGCACATTGGAAGCAAAAGCTTTTGGATAAACTCCGGCCTCTCGTGGTGTTTCTCGCTCAGCAGAATGACTCGCAGACTGTAAGAGACGTCGTCGCCGTTTCCCCAGACGCGGCTCCATTCTGTCACCCCGATTTTAAATGACTGCTCTTTACGCAAAGTCTTAGTTCGGCTAAATTATCATCCGTCAGGAGAGAATAGATTCTGGGCAGTCGTAACGGCCCCGAGAGCGACAAAGAAGAGAGATGGAGACCGACGGTGAGCTAATGACGATCACAGCCCCCCCTCCTCCCCCCCGGCTAACTTCTTACCTTGTTGCTCGTCCTCGTCAGTTCCAGCCTGCAGGGCAGAAAGAGAGGAGACAATTTGAGTGCTGTCCTTGGTAACACACTTAAAACAGACAGAGTCTGTGCCCCCCCCCCCCCGCCATAAATATTTCAGTCATCACCAGAGAAGTGTTGAACCAAGCTTAGTCCCATCATGTCAAGAGGTGCTGACTACGTCGCCCGGCAGCCGTTTCAGTCCTGCTGCTGTTGCACACTCAGCTAAATTTCTCAGGAGTTTAAAGTTCAAGCGCTGTCACGCACTCGCTACAATTATATGATAAATGTATGCCGATGTTAATGTATCAAACGAAGTGTTAGATTCAACCCGCAAAAAACACACACAAATGGTATTCGCGCAAAACCCGTGAAAACGAGGACATTTGTTTCGCTATTCACCAAATTCAGGGTGAGAATTCTGTGTGGGTTCACTCATGCGGTGATAAATCATTATGTGGCAGCGCCCGTCGACCATTTTTTATTCATGATACATAATTTGAAGAGCTCACACCCCAGCTGCACGGGCTAGTGGGTTATTTTTCTGTAACGTTTTATTTATTTAACACTCGACTGCCTGGGACGTGGCACGAGGCCAAGCTGAATACAATTTGCATGTTTTGACCGAAGAGATCATTCTGCGCCTTATTTTCATATTCACCGTGGATGAGATTTAAAAAAAAAAAAAAAAAAGTTTCAGCCTTCTGAGGAGAATTTTAGCCAAAGGGGTGTTTACTTCCACTGCCGTCACATCGGCTCAAATCCTAAAATATTTTGGGGCTATTTGCGGTACGTCTCTAAATTTTCATTTTGCAAGAAAACCTGAATGTTGTCGGCTAAAACTGCGATACATTCAAGTCTGTTTTTGTGGCGTGGTACTCCAGAAACATCTGCTCGTGTCACCTGGCTGTGTGTTCTGACTGCAGCTGCACAGTTGCCAGATTCTTTGTTTTCTTCTCGGGAGGCTTGCTCCTCTCTTCTGGCTTCAGCTGCCTCCTCGTCCTTGGGCGTCTTTTGACTTTCGGTTCGCTCCCTGAGACACATCGGCACAGACATAATACTTGTTAACACAAAAAGGTGCACATCAGAGCTCGGAAAATAAACGAAGCAGAGCAGTTGGACTAATAAAAATAAAGACGTTATGAGTCGAGTGTGTGTGTGTGTGTGTGTGTGTGTGTGGTGTAGTTATGTGCTTGGCTATAATCCATCACACCAGCTGTCACATGGCCGCCTCCCATTTGATCTCGTCATGGTCGATACAGAAGTGCATCTGTGACGAAAATACCTGTACCCTCTGCTTCAAAAAATATATATCTTTACAAATGTGAGCCTTGCACATCAGTTATCTGTGTGCCAGCAGAGTGCAGACTAAATCGACCCAAATTCCCCCCCCCCCCCCCATCATGAATGTCTCAAAGACTCGTGAAATTGTGATTGAATTAAGTGTGCGTGAATGAGGCTGGTGAAATGTGGCTCACCCTGTCGTCGGATCGTCAAGGACGGGGGACACTTCGCTGAGCCACTGCTCCCTCAAGTGCTTCCTCTGTGGGAGAATGTGAGGACAGAAAAGTCAAGTTCAGAACTAAAAGGTCGAGACGGAGAGACGGGCAGAATGTTTGGTGATTTTACCCGAGCGGTCAACATTAATCATTAAACCCTTTAGGACTTTGTGGCCTCTTAATGCTGGCTCACTTGAGTGTTCAAGTCTCATGCGGCACTTACAGTTTACAATGATTCTTAGTCAGGTTACAGTGACACCGGACATGAGCACTTGGATTTTCTCTGCTGTAGCTTGTTAGCTTATTAAGCTAACTTTAGCTCCACACTTTAATTAAAGTGTCAAGCTGGCTCATTTTTAAATAAATACCCTGCACATGGATCTTAAATATGCACTTAATGGCTACAAACATCATATCTTAAAACATCTGGGGCATGATGATAAATGACGCCATCATACTAAATACTCGCTTGCGAATATTTTGCATCAAAACTATTTTCCGTCTCTTCGGAGCCTCTTCAGACCTAGTTGTTGTACATGTACGGCTCTGACTGGAAGTGCTCGTGACAAAGAAAGTTGTCGTACTGTAGCTACACTAGGAAACACAAAACACAAGGACTGCAGTGGTGTATTATAGACACCCTTTAAAACTAAACACAACGTATTTGTCAGTGTGCACGAGCGACTGACAGTTTCTCTGCCAGCTATTGTTTATTTTCACAGTATTAAAATTATCTTTTCTATTTCCACCATGCGCAACCGAAAAGGTGCCCTTGCAGCGTGTGCAGAACGCAGCATTTTTGCTGGGAAGGAAGGAGTAAGTCTGTCTTTGACATGACGGCTAACAGTTAGCGTACCGACAGGGCCCGTCAGAAAGAGCTGCTACAGTCACCTTGACAATGACATACCGACCGATAGACACTCATGCAGACATTTCAGTGTTGAATTGAGACGGGCGGTGCATTCCTTATGCTTTTATAGTGGGTTAATGAGTGGGACAGTACATGATAAACGTCTATGTAAGCACTAACAACGTGTATAATATTATGATTGTGGGGAAAACGGGGACAATTTGTCAAAGTGTTTGGTAAATGCAACGCTATCTTGGGTAACCCTGATGGCAAGACCACCCTCCATGTGTTTTGGATAGAGAGCATCACGCTCACTACACTCTGCTTCAGCATGTGGAGAAAACCCCAAAAAGCTTCAGAAACCAGCTGTGCCTGGATACGGACGCTAAGCTGTGATTGGACGATCCCTTATAGCGTCAATGCTGTCAGAAACAGAAAAAAAACAGAGACATAACCAAAACAATCGCTACTGTGCACAGAGCCTTGTACCCGTGTTGACAATCATTCAGCGGCTCAAGACACGCAGCTAGCCACCTGGCAGCGCTCCTCTGCCATTTTGGCTCCTCCGCAGACACACGAACGAAGCCCTGCGGGCGCTGCCGGTTTGGATCTTGCCGAGGATGAGCAAGGCCAGCAGACTGCCGTTGTCTGTGAGAGTGACAGTGAAAAGGTGTCACGGCTCCGAGATCCAAAGCCCCCCCAGACGTCCCGCTCCTGGAGTCGAGATATGATCCGTCACTCATTGGCTGGCGTGAGTGACAAACTGAAAACCCTGACAAACACTTTCAAACACTTGAAGCCCCCCCCCCCTTTCATTGATCCAACTCATGTATCCATGCATGGAGCCGACTCTCTGTGGGCGGGGCCAAACAAAATAAGTCGGCAGTGGGCCTTCGCCACATCTTCTGCACTTGTGAAAACAACTTGCGAATGTGAGTAAATCTGAGTCATAATGAGGTCATAATGAGTCCACGCAGGACATTAGAGCTAGGCGTCAGCTAACGATGAGCTCAGACGTGACATGAGGGTGGGACACGCCAGTGGTCATTTTTTTTAACATGAAGCAGCTGGAAAAGAGGGAAAACAATGAAAAACAAAATAGCTAGATCCCAGCAGACAGCATTTACAAGAAAATAGTTCATTATTATTTCAGGAATACTTTACCACTTTTGTGGGCGAGCGTTAGATGTGAGGATTGTTATCTTCTTATCAAACTCTATTTAAGGTGGTTTTTTTACATCGTTCAGAGGACCAAGTTGGAAAGAATTTGGTTCCTCGGAAAAACTTAAATCACCTTTTCCTGGGCCGTCTTCAACCACTCCTCCTCCGTCTCCCTCGTCAGCCTCTCCTCTTCTTCCTGCCTCCGACGCCGCTCCTGGTGACAAGAAGTTAAATCCTCAAAGAGGGAACGTGAAGAAGAAGAAGAAGAAGAAGAAAAACAAAAAAAGAGTCCTGGAGGGAATTGGTCGTCAAAGAGAGGGGCGATAAGTAGGCAGTGCAACCAGAGGGAAGACTTTGGAATCCTACGAGTTGGTTATGAATTGAGACAGGGACACCACTGTGAAAGAAGTGCTGATAAAGCAGGATGGCATGATTCAGTTTTACAGTGTCTTTGTACCGATACTCAATCCCAACTCCCCTCGCTTTCCTGCCGCAGCTACCACAGAAAGTGTCAGAACTATTGGCAGCGACAGATTGTCTACGCTGCCTTTGGCTTTACATTGCTTGGAAGTCGTTTACATAATCTAACGCACACAAAAAAAGACAATTTACTTATTTCATTTTCTAGGAATGTTAGCGCTACTTACCCCGCACTTATATTGAGTCCTCCTGTAAGTTATCTCTCAACAGCAAAGAAAACTTGAGTTATTCCAACAATAAAAAAGCAGCTTAACGAGAAGTTAAGCAACTGCTGTTTCTTCTACTAACAACAGACAGAACTTGATCCAAGAACACTGTGCTTATGGTGGTGGGTTACACCCGCTTTTTGATATAATTCTTTAGTAACACCCCTTTGCAGTCCTGGTCCCTGAAGACAAGGACTTCTTCTGTACGAAAGCAGAGAGAGTAAGAGAGAGAGAGAGAGAGAGGGGATATTTTTAGGAAATGTGGCCGACAGATTTAAGCGGGGAGATGCAGCTGGTGGAGCGCTGAGATGCCGGGAGAAATAGTTCAGCGACGCGGCACATTGTGCGCATGCCGGCTCCGTATCAGCGCTGTTAACGTAAGCCTTAAACTCCGGGGCCCCTCTCGCTGTCGCTGGTGGAGTGGGTCGCGGATTTTTTACGTCGGGTGGGGGGGCAGCTGGGCTCCACTCAGGCCCTCCAACCTTTCGCTTCACAGATCAGAGATTTCTGGCCGGAAAGTTAAACCGGGGGAAATGGTCTCTGCTCGCTGACTTTGGGCAGCGCGGATCAAGCGGGACCGTTCCACTGAAGTGACATGAGACAACGACGGCGCGGTGAGATTGTTTTTGACATGAGGTGAAAGTCCAAGTTGGTGTAAGGCAGACTGGAGTGGGCAGTAAAAGGGCAAAAGTAAAGACAAAGTAAAAGAGTGACATTCTCACCGCTATGGCTTGCAGCCTTTGTTGGTACTTCTCTGCCTCGTCCATGCCGGGCCTTAGAAGAAATGAAATAAAAACATCAAGTTGTTAAGTAGACACGAGGAAGCAATACAACACAATCAAAATACACCAAATGGGTAAACTTGGACTGGTAAAAATCAGTACTTTAAAGAGTTATCATATGAGGGATTAATGATACAGTATGTATTACACACCGTTAGTGTTTGTTTAACATTACGCTTTAATTAAATAGACTATGAACAGCCCAACAGCTGCATGTTTGTGAGTGAAAAATAGAAATCCAATTCAATAGTTGAGGGGGGGGGGGGGGTATTCTATATCTTTAGCCTTGCTAGGGGTGTGGCTCGAGGGGTGGCAGTGTCCGTCTGTTGTGTTGGTTGGTCCAGACAGAAATATCTCAACAACTATTGGATGGATTATGATGGAATGTTTTCATCAACATTCATGGCCCCCAGAGGATGATTTCTAAAGACTTAGATGACCACCATGAGGTTGAAACATATGGTTTAGAGAACTGTTGGATGGACTGCTCTGAAATCTGGTTCAGACATTCTTGTCTGGCTTTAGGTGATTTGTAGTAACTCTGGTGATCGAGGTTATGTTTTCAGTTTGTCCGTTTGATAACAGGATTGTGGAAAAACTACCGGCCTGATTTTAATGGAACTTGGTCAACGAGTCTAGCGTGGACCAAGGAAAACCCTGTTATGTTACAGTTTGAAAGCGTATCCGCATCACGGGGAGGGCACTCAATTTATTTTTCACTCATGGAAGCTGCATTAGCAGACGTCTGTGCTCTCCGAGTGCCCTTATAGTTACCTCCAGCAAAGGAGGTTATGTTTTCGGTTTGTTTGTCTCTTTATCAACAGGGTTTCAGAAATAACTACAGGCCTGATTTTTATGAAACATGGTGGAAGGATGGTGCATTGGCAAAGGAAGAACCCATTCAATTTGGAGAGGATCCGGATCTCAGGGCAGACACACAAATTATTTTTCACTTTCGTTGACATTGTGAGACGGTACATTTGGCCTTGGCACAGGTCTGTGCTCTCCTTCTAGTTGGTTTGCTCGTCTGTTTGTCAGCAGGATTGTGGGAAAATTGCCGGCTCGATTTTTATGAAGTTGGGTGGAAGGGTGTAGCATCGCCCAATTTTTAAAAACAAATCAAATATGTTTTCAATACACGTGTGTCTGTGGGATTGACTCAAAATAAACTACAGTGCCGATGTTACTGGTAATGAAGGAAGATGTTCCAACATGTGGCTCTTTGTGGAGTCGAGCTCTATAGCACAGAGGAATAAGCTATAGTGGCCTCTGGCTACGCAAACAATACTTTTTTTTTGACAATATAAAAAATATAGAACACCATCAGCTTGATTCTTTAAGAGCATTCACATGATGAAGATGTGCTGATTCGCCGGTAGGCTTTCCACAATAATGAGGAGGCAAACTCAAAGAATTATTGATGGATGAGCACTCCGTGAAACAAAAGAGGAGGCGCGATAGAGAGACTCCACTGCACTACATAGATATTGATCACTTCACACCCCGACTCACAGATTGGATATCTAAACCCTTGCTAAGAACTGGGCTCACGCCGTCTCAGTTTAGCCGGGCGGAGTGGGAGGGAGGCAGCTGGAGATAGATATAGCTCACATTCCTCACACATCTAACTTGCACTCTGAACTCCCTTCACGCGGCCCAGGCAGTAAAAGTGTACTCTAGTATCTTCATACCTGTGGCCCTGGGATTGGAGAAACAAAAAGGAAAGGAAAAATAGAAACGAGTAAAAGAGGGAAGACCAAAAATCATATTCGACGCCGCACAAATCAATTTTTTAACCAAGTTGTTATCTATTCAATTCAATTTTCTCCAGAGACATTTCAGATACGCACAGAAGCTTAATATAAAAGTAATGTTCCGTGGTTCATAATCCTGCGACAGACTTCAGACTTCCTGCATACACATTACATCAAAGCCTCTCAATGCAAAGCCCCATCTCTTTGAAGTCAGCAGGCTTAAAAACCCAATGAGATGTATAATAATTCACCATTAATGACTGTTTTGTTAGTTCTCCAGAGATAAGGGAGATGAGTCAACGACTAGAGAGCGCGAACTTCAGATCTACATTTCGCGCCTGCAAAAATGAGATGTTGGACTTCTGGTGTGTTCAGTAAAAGTCCTCGTGGGAGCTTCGGGCATGAGGATGGGACAATGTGGATTTGTTATCACTGTGACCTCTGTGGGAATAAGTATCACATCATGAGTGACTACATTACAATGCAAGGTCTACTTGTGACCCCGTGTCATATGTCAAAAGGTTCTCTGCACTGTCATAAGGCGGTTAACAGCTGATCAGATCAGATGTCTTTTTACGCACCACGGAATTTTCTTTAGTGTATTGCTGCATTAACATAAGAGAAAATTAAATGGAAAAACAAAAGAACAAAAATCAAGAAACAAATATAGAATAGAAAAATATTACAATAAAAATACGAAAAATACTTTAAAAAAACAAAACATGTAAAATACATCAGAATTGAAATGATTTTGTGGACAAAAGTGTAAAATTGTCGGAAGAATGTGGAAATCTCCGCAGTACTAATTGTAAAAAGAATATGTAATGTACAGAAGATGTGCCTTAATGTAACGCTCATAGACAGATGTGACGGTGTTAATGTAACGTGTAGTGTCACTGCTCAGCACCAACTAAAAAAAAGTGGTTAATAGGCTGGAAACCAAGATTAAGCTTTAGGTTGCCCAAACTGGAAAAAAAAACGGTTACCATTTTAAGTCACCTTATGTTCGGAGTAATTAAGATACAATGCAATGCTTCGCAGTATCATTTTCTGTCCAGCTCAAAGATGCCAGGATACTTCGCCTCCCGGGACCCAACGATAAATCGATGAAGCATTTGCTGGATTCATCGATCACGAAACTAAACTTAAACCAACGCCAAGTGGCTCTCATTGCACTGAACGATTTATTTCTTTAGGCTGGCCCAGGTACAGTCATCTCACACTGTCCTTGCCCCGGTCTTAAGGCATCCCATTGTGCAACAGCACCCACTTTAGAAATCACCGTTCTAGCCCGTTTATATTGTACATTCTATGTAGTATTTATGACTGGTTTATTGTTCGTATTGTGCATATCAAAGCTAATTTAATTTGTACGGTTAATCTCCATATTGGCACATTTTTTCAGTCTGTGTTCACCGTTCAGTATCATTCATTGATGTTTATACACATCTCTATGCACTTTACTGCTGTTTGCTTTTTCCAGTTAGTTGTTAAGCTGCATTTTGTTGTCTCAGTGCAATGACAATAAAATTAAAATCCCACAAATCCCTTCAAAATCTGGAGGAAAGCCTTCCCCAGGAGAGTGCGGGCTGTTACAGCAGCAGATGAATACTTACAGTTTGAGAATTACGTGTTCAACAATTCAGAGTCAAAGCAGAGCCGGAGTTACAGCAGTAACAGTCGTGACAGTACGGCAGTTAGTGTTAGTCCCACCGAGAGAACTTTGTCACGGAGAGCGATTTGATACACAGGCAGAGATCAAAGGAAAACGCAAAGATCAAGACAAATTAGATCCGTGGCACACAACGACATCCGGAGTCCCACATGTGGGAGGCGTGCCGGGATTTTGGCGACATGTGAAGGAGGAATAATGAGGAGCTGCGACTGTTCATGAAGGAGGAGCACCGCCGGGAGTTGAATATGAGGAAAAGAAGCTCAATCGAGATGCACAAAGTCACAGAAAACCCCCCGGGATGGGATGGGATGGGATGGGGGGTAGAGGACTGCTATCTCCTCATGACAGCGGCCCTCAGCATGTGCTTGCACACAGGCATTCACGTAGCGAGAGAGCATATGGATACGATACTGTGTATGTGTGGCCTGGAGGTTAATAACATCAGATACGGGTGACGTTTTAGTTGGCAGTGTCGCCAGTGTTTCACAGACACCCTCTATTCTCATGGTAGCCCCGTGGAAACAGGCTCATACGATGGACGTTAATCTTTTGAGACCTTGCGTATCATCTCCTCCGGACACGGCGAGACGGTCAGACGACCCGATGGCCGAACGACCTCGATGACAAGGAGGGCGGCGACTAACGGTGCTAAGAAGAAGCGGTCTGGAGCATGAAAACGGAGGAAGGCAAAACAGATGTGGATTGAATCCCGTGGAGGCTTGTGACCCAGGAGAAAACCCCCACCGTCATGAGACCAGAACAGAACGTCTCTCCTTGCGTCACGCACATTCAGAGCTGTGGCCGGTCTATGGGTGACGTCACGGAGACTATGTCCATATTTGATTCCGTCTATGACTATAACCAATGCGATCTGGGCCTGTTAAATTACCCAACCAATTGTGGTGGGAATGAATTTCCAAGTGAGAGTTGCTAGACAGTTAAAAAGTAACTGAAATTATGTCAAATATCAGTCTAAAGTCTAAATTTCATAAAAGCTATTGCTTCCACCCATTATGCAGTAAAGAACAATGCTTCTCTTCTGCTTCAAAGGAGATGAAGGACACGCACCTGATTTACATTTTATAAATTAGCAAAGGAGAGAATGTCCGTGTCTCTTTTATGAAGACAGTCCACTAAACCATGGACTTCAAAAAGAATTCCCCTCAGCGTTAAAAAAACATGCAGAAATCCTTCACCTTCCAAGGCTGCCGTCTCTACCTTTCCTGGGTTTGATCTTTTCACACACACTTTTCTATATAAAGATAAGTGGAGGCTGCTTGCCTGTATCAAGTGAAATGTTTACTGAGGCTTCTGATGCACACAGTTAAAACATGCACATCGAGCCGAAGAACATAACAGTGGGAGTACTGCAACAAGCAGCTAGGTAAGAAAGAGGCATTCTGTGCCAGGAGAAGCACAGATTTCAAAGTCTGTATTACTTACAGGAGGGGCGGCATCGCATCTCCTCCAACCTTATCTTCTCCCAGGGGGTTCAAAATGGCCTTTTACAGCTGTCACTTCGCACGACTCACTGTTCAAGTCTGGCGAGGAGCGACGAGAGTGGGTGTGAAGTGTTCGAGCATCGGTGGTACACAAGAGCCGAGGCGCTGTCTGCTTCTGGTTTTAAAAGTACAGCTACAACAGAAGTATCTGCTCTTTCTCTCAAGAAGTGGAACTGTAGTATGATGAGAATAACAATCTTCAGAGTGGCAAGATCCCGAAGAAACGTCAGTTAGGAGGCAGAAATGAATTTCAATCTGTTTCAACACATTGAAAAGCAAAAACTGAACTTTTGTTCTGTTACTACGTAACACAAGCACACATTCGTTGGCAAAGTATGTCTGAGCCAAGCTAATGTTGACTGTGCCAAAACATTGTGTGTAACATGTCTGTCATCTGCAACGCCCCCACAATGCGATTGCTACGAGAATAGGTCACATTAGCATTAGCTCAGGTGTACTGCAACACCGCAAACTTTTTGATCAAGCGATTTTCCCCTTAGAGTACTCGCCACTCTGAAAATGTTCAAAAACATGTGTGAAACTGAATCGTCTGGCGAGTACATTCTTACGATTAAAATATTTTTAAAAAAAAGTTAAATATGTGGTTTTGACTGTCCTCGCCCACAATTTCAAAATTGGTTCAGATTTGAAAATCCTGTAGTGTGCACCAGGCATGAAGGGTTAAAAAAAGCATCAAAGGTGCCGAATACGAGATTGGGAGCATTTCTGTCGCCTCTCGACACGGTGGCGGCTGAGCCGGCAGCTCGCAGCTAACGGTGCTAACAGTGCAAACAACTGCAAAAGTGCTGACAGAGCAAACATCG
This sequence comes from Anarrhichthys ocellatus, assembly GCF_004355925.1. NCBI lineage: Eukaryota > Metazoa > Chordata > Actinopteri > Perciformes > Anarhichadidae > Anarrhichthys > Anarrhichthys ocellatus. The sequence continues at coordinate 2,185,098 of NW_022280085.1, read as the reverse complement.
TTTACGGTTCAGCCTTAATTACTATATGAGCGCAGTGCAGAGCGGCTAGTGAGCTCGGATTACAACACACAGAAGGAGAGTTCATTCTCTGCTCAGGTAGACTTTACTCTACTATATTTTTACATAGCAAACACAAGATCAACTCAAAAAAAAGTGTCACAGGCAAAGGGCCTCGTTTGGTACCACAGTAATACAGAGAGTATTGTGTTTGGCACGAAAACCAACGTTTTCATGGAGTGAGTAAGTGAGTTTTAGCATCATGTCCTCGGGGGAAGTCATTTGTCAGACGTCGGAGGAAACTGGGTGGCAGTAATTCACTGCATTCCAGTGAGGCCACATATCTTCTCCTCGTCATCCAGCGTGTTTGTGTGTCTGCATCTGTACATTTACATCATGCTTCTTCCTCCTCATGCAGGTACTAGCGCTCCCCGTCTCGTCCCATGTGAACACACTCTTTATCTCATCCTCGGAGGTCCTCCTCTACCGTCGGATGGGTTTATTTGTGAACGTGTCATCTCGCGGCACAGATTGCGAGCCTTCCTTCAAAGGCCTGCGTGCGGCCCGATGTCAGTGTGACTTACTTCATCGTTGGCTCAAATCAGCATCAAAGCCGCCGGCAGACGGGGCCCGCTGCAGACGGCTGCTGCGTGCTCGGTCGCCTTCATTGGTCTGAGTGGCTCCATCAAGCACTTGTTAATGAGAAAGAAGGGATGTGCTTCCCAGCAGGGTGAACGCCGCCCTGTGCAGCCTTCTCCTCAAAGAACAGATCAGTGAAATGCAATGTTGCTCACTGTTGCACACGATGTGCTGAGCACATTTCTCACTCTCTTGTTTTTAACTCGCTCCCCGTGCACACTCAGACTTTCTCCAAGCACTCCTGTGTACATGCTTCGACGCTCTCTCCCCCTGTTTTGCTGGAAAGAAATATGATGTGTTATTTAGAACGTGTCTGAAAGTGGTCAGTACAGAGCTGGGGAGCAGCTGTGGGATTGTTGAAGCTGGTGATCAGTACTTTTAATGGGCCAAATAATGGATGGATGGAAAAACAATGCATACATAATTTCCAACACAAACTAGTAATTAAAGAGTCACTGTACAGACAGTCACTGTGACGTCCCCAATTTGTTTGTGGACTGCCGTTCTAAAGCCTCAAGTTTGCCACCTTGGTTTTTCGATGTCGCCATCTTGTTTTTTTGCATCCAGAAGTGATACGAAAGTGTGGAGTACAACAGATCGCTGAATAAGAATTTTTTTGGGCAACCATAATGTCACAATTAATTTTCATGGACTGAAACCACACTGTGAAATGGCTAAAGTTGTAAAAACATAATTCATTTGAAATTCTAAACTTAATTTTAATGAACAAGTTAATTTTTGTGCAATTTTTTAAATCTTTTTATCTATAATGGAGACATAATTTTAATTTCCAGGGTTCTTTTTATCACTTGAGTCAATATAAGAGCTACAAATCATGTGAGTGCTTTAACGAAAGGACAGCGTGAGGCTAGCTCTTATTCACAAACTGTTGACTCTGCTACAGTCTCTGCAAATTGACACTAGTTGCTGTTTCAGCCTCGGCTGCTACAGTACAGACCTCAGCATGTGTGTGTGTGTGTGTGTGTGTGTGTGTGTGTGTGTGTGTGTGTGGCGCAAGAGCCTGCACACTTAATGTTGCATGGCAGTGTTAAAGTGGCGGTGTCATAACTGACGCTGGGATCACCACGCGCACTCCCCTCTCTGTATCACCTCAGGCGGGCCATTATTCAAATGGTGCCACAGTCGCATTTCATGCCCGGGCCTCCTCTGCTGCGACATACCAACCATGGCAAATAGAGCCCAGTCCAATAAGTGAACCAATATAAAGATAATGAGCGTGTGCTTGTGTGTGCAGAGCAGATGAATTCAACACTATGCAATTATCTCATAAAGCTAATGAAATCAAGAGTACTTTATGCGAGGAATAATTCAGTCCAGATCATTTTAACTATCACTTTTTTATACAAACTGTACATTCTGAAAATGTGCAGCACCACCTTTTTATGGCTCTTAGTTTCCTAAAATAACACTGGCTTTGCTTTGGTAAGAAGAAGCTGACATCTGCAGGATTGGGAGAATCTCAAATGCCGGTTGAGTTTTTACAAGCCTCCTAATCTCTTCGCCCCCACTGCTCCGTCCTTTTGTTGAATTCAGCTGAACTCTCTGGACGCACAACTACAGCTGGGAGAACTCGGCACTCAAGGCTTGGCTGTCACATTATCAATCACACAACAGCCTGTTTATTTGCTTTCAGTTGATCTCCAAGTTGACAATCAATACACAATGTTGCAGAAAATGAATGCTGACGGAGCTCGTCATTTACAGTTGTGTGAAAAAGTGTTTGCCCCCTTCCTGATTTTTATTTTGTTTGTCACACTTAAATGTTTCAGATCATCAAACTAATTTAAATATTAGACAAAGATAACACAAGTAAACACAAAATGCAGTTTTTAAATGAAGGTTTTTATTATTAAGGGGAAAAAAAATCCAAACCTACATGGCCCTGTGTGAAAAAGTGATTGCCCCCCCCCACTGTTAAAACATAAATTAACTGTGGTTTATCACATCTTTGGAAAGCTGAGTTCAATTTCTCTAGCCACACCCAGGCCTGATTACTGCCACACCTGTTCTCAATCAAGAAATCACTTAAATAGGACCTGCCTGACAAAGTGAGGTAGACCAAAAGATCCTCAAAAGCTAGACATCATGCTGCGATCCAAAGAAATTCAGGAACAAATGAGAAACAAAGTAATTGACATCTATCAGTCTGGAAAAGGTTACAAAGCCATTTCTAAAGCTTTGGGACTCCAGCGAACCACAGTGAGAGCCATTATCCACAAATGGCGAAAACATGGAACAGTGGTGAACCTTCCCAGGAGTGGCTGGCCGACCAAAATTACCCCAAGAGCGCAGCGACGACTTATCCAAGAGGTCACAAAAGACCCCAGAACAACATCCAAAGAACTGCAGGCCTCACTTGCCTCAATTAAGGTCAGTGTTCATGACTCCACCATAAGAAAGAGACTGGGCAAAAATGGCCTGCATGGCAGAGTTCCAAGATGAAAACCACTGCTGAGCAAAAAGAACATAAAGGCTCGTCTCAGTTTTGCCAGAAAACATCTTGATGATCCCCAAGACTTTTGGGAAAATACTCTGTGGACTGACGAGACAAAAGTTGAACTTTTTGGAAGGTGTATGTCCCATTACATCTGGCGTAAAAGTAACACGGCATTTCAGAAAAGGAACATCATACCAACAATAAAATATGGTGGTGGTAGTGTGATGGTCTGGGGCTGTTTTGCTGCTTCAGGACCTGGAAGACTTGCTGTGGTAAATGGAACCATGAATTCTGCTGTCTACCAAAAAATTCTGAAGGAGAATGTCCGGCCATCTGTTTGTGACCTCAAGCTGAAGCGCACTTGGGTTCTGCAGCAGGACAATGATCCAAAACACACCAGCAAGTCCACCTCTGAATGGCTTAAGAAAAACAAAATGAAGACTTTGGAGTGGCCGAGTCAAAGTCCCGACCTGAATCCGATTGAGATGCTGTGGCATGACCTTAAAAAGGCGGTTCATGCTCGAAAACCCTCCAATGTGGCTGAATTACAACAACTCTGCAAAGATGAGTGGGCCAAAATTCCTCTACAGCGCTGTAAAAGACTCATTGCCAGTTATCGCAAACGCTTGATTGCAGTTGTTGCTGCTGAGGGTGGCCCAACCAGTTATTAGGTTTAGGGGGCAATCACTTTTTCACACAGGGCCATGTAGGTTTGGATTTTTTTCCCCCTTAATAATAAAAACCTTCATTTAAAAACTGCATTGTGTGTTTACTTGTTATCTTTGTCTAATATTTAAATTTGTTTGATGATCTGAAACATTTAAGTGTGACAAACATGCAAAAAAAATAAGAAATCAGGAAGGGGGCAAACACTTTTTCACACAACTGTATCTACCCATTAAAAAGCTGCAGTATGTCCTGCCTGAGTGAGTCCTTCAGCGAGTTTGTGTAAGGTGACTGACCGTCCACACTCACACTCGTGCTGTTTTCCAGGCTTTTGTCTTCTCAATCGAGTTACAAGATGTAAGCAAAGCTGACTACGTAAAATATAGAACGACAACAAAAGCTGATTAAAGGAAATGTAATCGGACATCTGCAGGACATCTCTCATGGAATATGACTACATCCATTGAAAATCTGTGACACTCTTAATAATAACAATATTTTCAATCAGAGAGAGGGTTAGTATCAGGCACAAGGGAGGCCTCGTGTCTGCTTTTGCCCAGGGCCCCCAAATCACTAAATGCACCCCTGCAAAGAGCACATGAAGCTTGTCGGAAGAGTTAACTGCACACAACATAATCTTCTGTTTACTTCATCCACAGCTTGGTTTCCAGATGTCAAGGTGTCTTTGCTCTCAGAGTCATCTTGCCTTTAATCATCATCCATTGGCTTGCCACTGAATAAAGCTGGGCTAACCCCCCCCCCCCCCCCCTGTTGGAGGAAATCAAAGAGCATCTGCAGCCTACACATTACGATCGCACGCGCACATATCGCCTACATTCTTTAAAAGGGAACCATATGATTTCACCAAATGCACACCGATCCACCCACGAGTCCGCCGGAGGAACGCTGGGCATGCCGGCGCTGCAGCGTGCACCGAGCTCGGTAGACATGACACACATGAGGGGGCATTAATGCGCCATTGTCTCTCTCTCCCTCTCTCTGTCCTTCCCAACCCCCAGCTGCAGATTGAGCGCTGTCTTACTCTATCTGGCAGCGCTGCTTATTTCTTGTTTATTCAACATGGAGTGCTGGGGGCACACGCACACACACACGATCTGTGACAGAACATCTCTGTATGTATTGTGCTGTAGGCTGCCTGTGAGCTAAATCCACTTACAGCAGCGTCGCTGCCGGCAGAGCGATAAACAGGAGGCCCTGTTTAAGCTCGACAACGCTCTCTTCTGTTTAGTATTTCCTTCATGTCCACGTTTGAGGCCGCCCTTCCTCTCCTCTGCCCTTCACACGTCCCTTGAGAGACGGGAGGCTGGGATCAGATGCTCCACGAGCACCATCATGGGTTCACATGGCATGAAAAAGGATTACCTATCACCCGAAGGTCAATATATGGCGCTAATGGCAGTTTTAAGGGGATTAAAAGGAGCATATAATGAGCATGTGATGGCACATTAACTTGCATATGCTACACATTTATGAATTTCCCAGCGTGGTAGAGGCTCGACGCTTTCATACAGATAATCTATAAAAGTAAATGTTTAGTCCGCTTATTTGATGTCCAGTTACTCATTTATCCAAGTTACATCATGGTCAGGTTGCACTGCACTGTCAGCCTCGAAGCCCTCACGCTTCACTCTGGGATTCAGTCGTATAACGTGTGGAAAATATATGGATTTAAATGTTTTTTTTCACCCCAGAGCAAAAATATTATCGTTGCAGAAAGACAGTAAACATTTGTGTGATCACAAAAATGCCTTTGAGCATGCTGCTGGCTAACAAGCTAACGCTATGTGACTGAATCACAGAGTGAACTGTGGACTGCTGATGTTAAAGTCTTCTCCACTGATTCGTTCATAGAAACCCTGATAAACATATATGTTCTTTTAAAGTTGATTTTAAAGTATACATTTAATTAATTCTGCAATATTTTTTTTCATGGGGACGGTGGAAACAAGTTGAGAACACAACATTGACCGACTCTTTTTAATTTTACGCGTTTATTTACCCGTGCAGCGTCCACGGATTATGATTCATTTGGAATCATGTGTGATGAATGAAGTTTGGTCTCAACCCCCAGGGGGGGGGGGGGGGATATTTGGCTCTTTAGCTGCTAAATGTTTCACCGTGTCCACCAGCTAGTCGCTAACTTTATCCGTCTGCTGTTTGGTGGTGGACGGTCGGGTTTTTGAGATTTCTCGCTGAAATCGGACACTTGTAAGAATGAACCACAACAGTATTGAGCAATACATCAATATTATATTATATTGAGACTAGATATCGACTTATATCGTAACATGTTGTGTTCTCTTTTCCTGGATTTAGGAAAGTGCATTACAGGAAAGTGATGTAATTTTCTAAACTCACTCGTTCTATCTGCTCTATTATCTGCCTTTACCTACTTACAGATAGTCATCATATCCACTTTACTGATGATATTTATCAAAAGTATCATTGTGTAAATATTTTGTGAAAGCACCAATAGCAATACCAATATCGAGGTTTCAAAAATATTGCGATATTTGATTTTCTCCATAAACAATGAGCTGAAGCTCAATACAAAGCTCTGATAAGCCGAAGATACGTTGCTGCTGTAAAAATATAGATTGTGACTGTTTTAAGACTTCAGTCCTGGTTGATATGGCAACACCTGTGGTTCACAGTAAAGGTCCCCGAGTTCAGTTTGAAATAACATGTTTAGATCACTAAGGAGAGGATTTATCCTGTCACATTTCTTTTTTTTAATAATTTCTCTTCCTCTGTAAAACGGCCAGCTCCACCTGACGTCTTTTGCATTTGGGAAATTAAGTTTTTTTTTTAATTTTGTGAAAAACACAAAAACATTGCTAGTCTGTCTTATTGTTTGTATTTTTGGTTAATTTCTCCAACAACACAGATTATGAATGCTATTTTTTCAGATCTTCCGAAATATACCTGATCACAGCTGCATTAAAAAAAACAATAACTTTATGGAACTTTGCCCAAGATCTTGTTTCTGTAGGTTTGCATTCAATAAAATGTGAGCAGAAACCTAAGGAAGTCTTAAGAACTAGTTAGTATATTGATTTACCGTGAATCATTCTACATATACGATACAGTAAGTAATAAGTGGGAAACATGGCAGCCAAATCATATTGGAACACTTCCTGCAGCTCCTTTACTGTGGGTCAAACCTGTTTCGGTGCCATTACAGTACCTCTACACTGAAACAGCCTGAATATGGTATTTAAAATAGCCAGTGCCCATTCACATTTCACATTTCCCTTTTAGAGGTTTGTGTGTTTTTTTGCCAGGAAAGTATTTTTATGCCTGCTGCCACAGATACCAGTTCAGTAAAGACTACTCTTGAAATATCATATTCACTCAAAATATGTATTCCCTTCCTCTTTTGGATCATTAGAAATATGATCCTTTATATATCTAGCGTCAACTGGTAATAAAATGGGAAAGAGGGAAAACTATTTTAGGCAATAGCAAAGATATTTCTGGCCTCTGCTGATGCACTCTTTAAATAGCCCTCTGTGGCTGTGCTCCTGGTATCACTTCATATTTCTATTTCCACTTCATCGGCTCTGCTTCCTGCATAAAGATGCAAGACAAACGGCCTTAACCTGGGATCCATTTAAGAAAATCATCTCACTCCCTGCCCCCCCGAGCTCATTAAAACGTACAATAAACTGGCAATGGGCTTGACCTATTTTTTGGATCCAGACTCGGTATAAATACCGATCTAAAGAGACACTAGGTGTTGCAGAGGGGTAATCCAGTTGAAGGTTTAATAAGGTTAATTAAATGTAAGAGGGAAGAGCAAGCTATCATAATCCAATCACATTTTGCAAATGGCAATGATCTCCATGGCAGACTGACCGTGTGTTATAATGAAGTCTGTGCTTAAATAATACGTTAATACGTGCTTTAAACTAATGTTTAGTGCTGCATTTAAGGATTATTTTCATTATTGATTCATCTGCAGATTATTTTCTAGATTAACCGATTGATTGTTTGGTCTATAAAATGTCAGAAAATAGTGAAATTTGTCTGTACCAGTTTCTCAAGGTCCAAGATGGCGTCTTTAAATGTCTTGTTTAGTCAGTCCAAAACCCAACGACCTGTAGTTCAATAGGATTTGAAACAAAAAGCAGGAAATCTCCATATTGGAGAGGCTGAAAACATCTTCTGCCATTTTAGCATGTAAAAAACACTTTAAAGATTAAATCGATTATCAAAATAATTATTTTTCTGTCGATCGACTAATCAATTAGTCAGCTCTACAAATCTTCTACTGTCTAAAAGTAATCCCATTCCTTAGCAGATGAATGCGGAGTTCCTCAGGGGTCAATACAAGGTCCAATGCCTTTCAGTCTGAACATAAAATATAGATTATGTTATCACAGCTGCACACAGGTATACCTGTCCTCTGGAGACCTAAACATTGATAAATAACGGGTTGAATTAATTACAGGTGTAAAATATTGGATGTCCTACAACTCCTTGTAGTTGTAAGACATCCAATATCAGGTCAGAAATCCTTGATCCTGACCTTAACTTCCAGAGCCACATCACTAGCATAACACTGGCCACAGTGCGGCGCTACATCATTCTTTATCACTGAGCTAGAGTGGACTCTGATTGCACATTCAACATCTGAATGATTGGACGACGTCTCCAATAAATGTGGATTTATGAGCCCCACACTGACCATATCTGCACTGCACTGCAGACCCCCCCCCCCCCATAACTGGGTCACCTGATGAGAGAGTAATGGCTCTGTGGGACAGAGAGCCTCATACATTATGCAAAGTAAAGAGAGCGGTGAAAGACAAAGAAAGAGGTGGACGTATGATTGTGACGAGCAGCTGGGGAAAAGAGAGCGATAGAGTGCCTGAGACTGTGAACCATGTCCTTTGTCGGTCTGTAATGAGTCTGAAAACGACGGCTTTGATACCGGCAAGTAAAGCAAACAACTAAAAAAATCAGGGCAGAGGTTCAGCGTCCCAGCGGTGCTGTCCATCATGTTGCAAAGCTGATTCGCGGGACGCTGACGGCTCATTGTGTGCTGCAGACCCCTGCGATACTCTATTTGGGCTTCTTTTTTTTGTCAGCACGTCCGCCCCTGTGTCTTCCTGAACCATTTTAAGCCACATGATGGACATCATAAGCCTGGGAGAGTTTGGCTGGGACAGAACAGAAGTCGAGTGATGCGTCAGTGTTATTGTCTGAGAAACTGCCGGCATCCTCAACTCAGGAAATAAGCCATCAGAGCAAAGCAGGGTGGAAAAGAGGTGATCATTGAGGCGATGACTGAGCGTCACCATCGTAGACTCACTTGAAACCACCAGTTCAAATTAAACTACATCTGTTTCTAAAGCTGCTTGGGCGACACATATTTATAGTAAATGAACACTGAACTGAAAGCACCAACGAAGTAGACAAGAAGACATTTCCCGAATGCATCAAACTCAATTAAATGTTGCTGTCCTAACAAACAGGATAATATTCAACACATTCGCTAGCATGGCTCTATTGATGGCAGTGTCCATCTGTTGGTCTACCACATTAATCCTGACTAAAAAATCTCCACAACTAGTAAATGGATATTTTGTACAGGTACACGTACGGTACACAGTCTACATTTGTTGTTATTACTGAAATGACATTCAAACCACTGGATGCTGGGTCATGAACTAAGACACGTGGTCTGAGCATGTCGCCACGCTACCGTTAGCATTTAGCTCAAAGCACTCCACTGAGCACAGCCTCACAGAGCCGATAGGTTGGCCGTAGTGGACCTTTGGTCTTGTTAAGACACATCGAGCAGTGCCCATTTGTGAGGTGCCTGCCCGGAGTATGCGGCCGTTCGTAGCGTTGTACTTGGATGCCTTCTAGCAATACACCTGCCAGGTGCGAAGTCGATCAGACGAACGCTTCTCGAGATATGCGAACGTTAAAGATACCACGCTAACAATAGCTAACCTAGCATCTCGCCCTGTTGCTCGCTGTACTTGACACTTTGGCCTCACAACCCCATTATGCACTTGAGTGTGCTTCTGCCATCTACAGCTAATCGTCCTTATACATTAAAGAGCTGTGGGCAGTTCAAAGTCTGACTGTTCAGATCCTGCTTCATTTTCAGCAAGATGCCCGTTCGGAAGATTTCACGGTGACCTACGACCCTCCACCCCTCCTCCGTGTCGCCACCACTTTCAACAACAAAGCAGCGTGAAGCCTCGACACGACGGGAGTGTTTTTGTTTTTATTCTGTCCAGATGGAGCGTGACGAACCATTCCCCTGCATCTCTCTTTCCTTCTCCCACCCATCCTCTCGTCGCCTCACACCCCCCTCACTGCTGCGTGTCCTACCTAATGAGACGCTCTGCTGCAGCATGTGGGTGTCTTTACAGCGAGTCTCAGCAGCCAAATCCGGATGCTTGTAACGCTGTTAAAACCCTTTACGTGCTGCAGGTTTCACTGCGTCTCTCTCTCTGTTATATGTGCAGACACATCTAAACGCATACAGCCAAACTCATCAGCACACACGCTTCTCAACAATCCGTACAGAATACGACACCCTCTGTCCCGTGACCCCTCGCTAAGGATAAGGAAAAGCTTCCCCAAAAAAACTTTTAACAGGAAAAAAAAAAGACTCTCACGTCTGTCTACAACTCTCTTAAGTTTGCTTAGAAACTCATCTTTGTGCATTTCGTGAGTAGACAGTTATACTCGCTGGAGGGAAGGGAGGCCTGGGAGAACCACCTTCAACTGGTGCCGGTGTTTGGACTGACAACCATGTGATGTAATGCTTCTTTAACAAGCTAGCTTTGGTTTCTCTCAGCTGTTAGGCCCGAGAGTGAAAGACTGATTATTTGAGCCACGGCAAAAAATATTTAAACTCAATATAAAAAAATATCGTGTCCGTTTAATTCGTACAAAGACCAAAGTGTAAGAGAAAAAAAAAAAACATACAGGAGTTATGTGCTAGTTAGCTAAGCTAACAGGCAGCTAGCTGTGGCCTTAAATTCAACAGACAGATATGAGAGCGGCGATATCTATCCATCACAGGTGTTACTAAAGTAAGAGGCGCCGTATTGCCGGGCCCGCTGGAGGGAAGGGAGGCCCGGGAGAACCAGAGCCAGGACTGAACGTAGCAGGCCGTCAGACCCTTGCTGCAGTAAAATTAGAGGTTTTCTAAATGGACTCTGGTGCTCGGAAAAACTACCACTACCACAGGGACCGCCAAAATTAACATAAAATTAAAGTTCCTTCTAGTAACTTTAAGAATCCTAATACTCTAGAGTCTATAATCTATACTCTATATAATATTCTCTAATATTACATTAATAAAAGTATAGATACAACATGATTAGGTATGATTAGGTAAGTTTGGCTTAAATACAGCGCCACTGCAATATCATAGATCGGCTATTACACTGAACCTGAAGCTTGGTGCAGATGCATAAAACACACATATCTTATAGTGCCACGTCTTTTTGCATCAATGCCTCATTGCTTCCCATATGGGTAACACATTTAAGAATATTACCTGATATAAAAAAATGCCACGTATATTGTGCATGTGTAAGCATAATATGGTTCCTGTTTCTCAACTACACATGAACTCATGTTTTGTCATCAGGATTTTTAACTATTTCCCGCTAAAGAGTTATAGCAGTGACGAGGACGATGGGGATGACAGTGATGCTGATAGGTGGTGGTGGAGGTGGTGGTGTGCCGGGACCGCAGCCACCACTTTTAATAAAAGCAACCAGAGTAAATGGCCTCCCTGGGCCTTGGGTGTCAGCCAGCGTGTGTCCCTTAACAGTTGGGTCATATTAACTCTGTCTGCTGCCATGGACTGAGGACGTGGTTGTTAGTGTCCACTGGTGATGATGCATCGTAAATCACCCATGAATGACTCCATGTTTACTCTGTGGTCTTGTCTCCATAAAAAAACAGCTATTTAGATTACAGACTGTTCTGTACAATAATATTAAAAACTGTTAATGGGACTCCATTGCACATGTATTTACTTTTCATTTTTGACAGAAAAGTTTAATATATTTTTTGAAGCAGGTTGTGTTCGTGCAATAGAATTGTTTTACTCCATCCTGCATGCATTTCCCAGCAGGCACAAATCAGTTGTAATAAATAGATCAGAGGTTTGAATAGTGAGTCTGAGCTTCTTTTTTTTTGTTGCTTGTTTGTGGAAGTAGAGATGTATTTTGTAACAGCACGTTGTAAGAAAATTCACAAAACAATTGGTTGCTAAGCAGGAATAAGCAATGATGAATAAAGTGACTTACCTTTCACAACTTGCAGGCAGTGGAGTTCCCATCAACTAAAGGCGAAATATTCAATTCTACAGACTGCTCGTGCGTTGCTGTTGACTGCGTCACACGGGGGCTTTTTACGAGGACTTTTGGAGCCCAAACTGACCATAAGTTCACAAACTGAGAGGTGGGAGTGACTTTAGCCTGGTGTGTGTGTGTGTGTGTGTGTGTGGCAGACCGGCGCGTGGCGCTGCAGACTCCTTTTATTCAATAACGTAGCGTCCCTCTGCAAGAAGGCTACGTTGCATTAGCTTGTTTCGCTATCACGCTGTTAGCAGACAGTACACGGGCACGCCCGAAATAACAAAACCGTTATCTCACTTATGTTTCCTCACCGTTTGCTCTCTGGACTACGAACTCCCGCTCTCCAAACTTGCAGGGAAAACAACGAACCTCCCACCTTCTAACTTTTGACCAATCACAGGTCCGCTGTCTCACACACATCCCTGTCATTGGTCGCTGAAAATGACTGACAGGCGTCACAGCTGGTAAACCTTATGACACGTTCACCGGCGCCCTGGAATTCTCAGTATTAGTAACTGCAGTCAACAGTCACATCTCTTATCACCACGTGTCACTCATGATAAAAATAACAGTTGAAGACAAACATGTCACCCAGTCCGTGGCAATTACATGGAAAACTTAACATATTGAAATTGTTCTAATAATATATATTATCAGCTGTCAGGACCAACAGGATTTTTTAAATCCTGCAGAAGCTGTTTTTTTGTGTCCCCATGGGCAGAGTAAAGGTATATGACGAACTTGTTAGTAAACAGGTGTGTATTTAAGCTCGGCAGATAGCTACATAGTAACATTAGCATTCTTTTGGAGTAGTGTTTCTGTCCAATGGATGCATGTAAGTCCAACTTTCACTCTTCCTGTGGTTTAGTTTTTGGTTTGCACTTACTTAAGAAAATATATGGCTCATTAGTTGCAAAATTCGCCATGTTAAGCAGTTAGCAGTGATGGGAGAAGCAACGTTACTGACATCAATTACAAATAATGTTAGCTAGCAATGCTAACACCATGTGTCAAAGTCCTGCATTTAAAATGTCCCCAAAATAAAACTACTGAAGCGTTATCATCAAAATGATATTCAATATTAATTATGCATGATAGCACCTTTCAGATAGTATGAATGCATTAAAATGTAAGCAGCTTTTTCCATGTTGTGGCTTGTTGAGATAGAGCTAATTTAACTACTTTAAATGCCTTACTGCTGGTAGTTTAATTTATAAAAATGCATCATATTTCATAAGCTTGCTGTGGCCTTGTTTTTATAGCTCCGTTTATGTATATAATCTTAATCGAAAAAATATCCACTGTAATAACGCTGCTGTCAGATAAATGTAGTGGAGTTCAATGTTCAATATTTCCTACTGGAATGTAGCTCTGTGACTGTGTGTTTGGTGCTGTGCAGGTAAACGTCACTCTTCTAGCAATGAGACTGAACCAAAACAGTAAAAGTGGCCAGATTGCCATATAAATATTGATTTTAGACCCTTTTAATGTTGGCTGGTGGCTTTCAAACAATGGGTCCCGGTCCAGGAAGGGCCGCGTCCTCTGCCTAATTTGACAAATGCGACTTATTTTCCTGCAGGTTTGCTACCTGTCACTTAAATGACTTTGCGCTCTTCATCCCTGTCCCTGTCACCATGCCCAGCCCGGAGTCGCCTCCATTTACATCTCATTATGGAGAGATTGCTGCTCTATATCTCCGTGTTCCCCGCTTCGGGACCCCATCTGGTGTGTTCACAATAACACGCATCATTTACCCCCCCCCCCCCGATGTGCCCGAGGTGTTTCTAGCAAAGGGGGGGTGATAACTGCGGCAGGAAATCAAATCACATGAGAGGGAATTTATTTTCCAATCACAATGAAAGAGGGGAACACCTGCTGTAGAACCCCCCCCCCCCTTGATATTTGCAGAACCTTGCCCACATGATGTTGTTATGCTCTGACAGTAATGGCATTTGCCCATCAGGCAAGACATTCCTTATGACTGGCTTGAAGCTGCTCCGCTCCACGATGAAACACAGACCTGAAGCAGGAGACTACATTATGAAGCAAATCCCTGAAGAAAACTAGTCGAGTTGAACTGAATGAGACTCCCGAGGAAGCCACCCGAGGTATTTTATGTGGAGGCACTCGAGCTGCTACGAAAAGTCAGATATCTTATGAGCGATACTGTGTGATAGCTTCAATGTACTTTCGTAAAGGAACAGTGTGTAGGATTTAGACGGCAGAAATCGGATGTAATATTCATGACAATGTTTTCATTGGTGTATAATCACCCCTAACTAATGAGCCCTTCACATCTACATAGGGGGCGGGTCCTCTTCATGGAGATCCGCCATGTTGCACCGCCATGTTTCTATAGCACCCCAGAACGGACAAACCAAACACCAGCTCTAGCGAGAGCCTTTTTACCTGAAGGCCGCCGTAGTTCTCCGACAAGTTTGTGAAGGGAGGGTGTGAGTGGAGGGGTCTTCGGTAGGATGTAATCTGCAACCTCGCCACTAGGTGCCACTAAATCCTACACACTGCTCCTTTAAGGCGAGACACTGCAGGCGAAAAATATCGGTTTTCATGCACTTGTCAATTTTGCGATTTTGGGCTTTGCCTCCATACAATGGCGTCTTTCAGACAAGTGGAAAGAAAACACCCAAAATACACATTTAGGTGTTTGTTTTACTACTTTGTCTATTTACGACTGTAGAGACAGTTCAAATGAGATGCCTCATTTTCATGTTTGAACCTTTATTACAAACTTAATTGTTTTAATAAAAATAATCAACTGAGAAAGTTCCATGGTGGTATATTAGGTAATTATTTTTTGTACCCTATTCACGTTTGTTAGCAAAATGTATGGGACTTTACAATACGTATCCCAAAATTATTAATTTCTCAGACCCTGATCCAGAAATCTCCACTTCAGTATATATATATATATATATATATATATATATATTCCTATTTTCATTCCTGTCTATATTCTGAAGGTTTTTTACCGTTGTTCATATATAATTCATAACCTGATTTAATGACAAAATGAAGTGAGATTTTTGAACCTGGCTTTATCCAATGTTCACGTCTGTTCTGGAAATGTATGCAAATTAGCACATATTTAAAAAGATAACGCCTCATTTGCATGTTTAAACATAACATTTTTAGAGAACTTGTTATACACAAAATAATTGTCTTAATGTGAGTAATCAACTGGGGATTCCCTTAAGACAATCCAGCTCTATGTAAGATGACATCTGCATTAGCAGTGATCCTGCTTGCATACCGTCACTTTGTGTGACAAGTGTTTGGTTCTTTTATGTTTTTCTCTCGATATTCACAAATGGACTCATATGTATGTGTGCTGTACACTCAACAATGAGTAAAACATATATATATATATATCTGATGTTATAGGGACGATCTGGTCTGAGACTGAAATGAGAGCTTTGTTGAGTGTTTAACCGGCAGAATTAGCGGCGGATCAAGTGGAGCCACAGACAAAGGAGAAGGCACAGTGTAGGAATGTGGTCCTTTGTTCTCGAGCTGATTAATGAATGGCCCTCGTAGACCACAGCTGGAGCTCCTGGCGTAATGATACAGGGCCGTGTGTGATAGTGTGTGTGTGCGCCTGGGGGGGTTGTGGTTGGAGAGCTGTCTGGCAATTATGTGTGTGGTGGTAATAAGGGGTGCTAATGTGTGTGTATCTGCGTACGGTGTGTTTAAGTGACAGGCTTGAAATTGGACATCAAGGTTGTGTGCCCCATGCAGTCTGGACTGTTAGAGGAGGGTTTCTTGGTTCTTTGTTAGATTAATACCATGCTCATGTGAATATGAGCCAGCAACTGGTTAGCTTAGCATAGCATAATGACTGGAAACGGGGCAGCAGCTAGCCTGCCCTTTGTCCCAGGGTAATAAAATAAGACTCCCAGCAATGCATGAATGGTTATAAATAAACAAAACGGTTAATGTCAGCTGTATCCAATAAGTCATGTTAAATAACATCCAGTTTAAAAACGAACTGAAATGAACACATTTTGGATCATGACGGATGGAGTCGATGGAGACCGGTGGACTGTTATCGGTACATTTATGCAGCTTTTAAAGCATTTCATCCTGAGTGGATCTGCGCCTCCAGCTCTTTCTCTCGGTTCCAGAACTCATCCCGTTGGCCAAACACCTCACATGAATGCCCACCGCACGTTCAACTGACTCTGAATTGATCGTCTGAATTATTTAAATGAAGTACGTCGCCAGTATGCGGTTAAGGTACAGGGAGGCGTCCAACTGTACCGGGGACCCGCTGGATGCTGGCATTCATGCGTGCATGAACGAGTAAATGCGTTAATGCATTCGGTACTTAGAATTTCTGTCCTATTGACTGGACGTCTCCTTCTATGACTTTTGCCCTAGTTTGTCCCTCTATCGTGTGTGTGTATATATATATATATATATATATATATATATATATATGAAGTTTGGGGAGGTTGCCATCGTAGACTTGGAGGGTGGAGAAGGGTATATGGCCGGGAGGAAGGAGTAGACCCGTGGGACAGGTGTCCAACGTGCTGTAAACCATAACGGCCCCATAACAGATAGATTTCTCATTTCCACGATGCTCGGGCCATATCTCATCTACCGCCTTGACAGGCCCTCCGAGACCCGCGCGAGGCAGGACCGCACACTCAGCACTGGAGGAGGGGAGGTTGGAACAAGTGAGGTGGGGATTCGGGGAGGAGGGACGACGACAAAGAAGGGCGTTGAATTTCATTGACAGTTTATTTAGGGCACCCAAAAAAACATCGAGGATAAGGATTGCAAATTAGCGATCTTAATCGGTGATTGTGGATTTCCTTTTTTCAGTCCGTTTCACCACCGCATGAAAAAGAATAAGTCACTGGTGGTTATTGGCTGGCCTTCTTTGCCTCTTTCTTGATGTATGATCGTTCATAAAATATAGATCAGAAGCTGTGTGCACATTAAAAAAAAACAAAAAATCTGTCTAGTGGCTATTAATGTCGCTGAGGTAGTGTATATTAATGAAGAGTGGGCGAGGCAGAAGCCACCAGCAGCCCGGCCAACAGAAAACGCCTGAGGTTAACCTCTTGATTCATTTAGCACCTCTGGGTGCCTCTGAGGCGAAAGAGTGCACCTGTCCTGCTGTTGTGTCCATTATGAAAGAAGATAAAACAGCGTATTGGAGATGTTAGTAGATCAAATAAGTCGCTTCTGACTAAATGTGATCAGATCCGACTTCTTGCTTTGTTGTTTCATGTTATTTTTCATTTATTTTCTTTGCTCATCCAGTCACATAAGGTTACACAAACGCAAAATGTTTGTCAGGTGTAGGTTATGAAGTTAGCATGTGCCATGTCGACCTATTTGCAGTAAGCGGAAATATAATTTTTCATTCAAAATTCACCTCTAAAGCTCATGAGTTACCAACTTGTATCGGGTTTGTTTAATCCAAAGCACAATTTAAAAAAAAATAAAAATACTTGGCAGGTGATTGAGGAGCAATCTGTCAATCAATCTCTTGCCGAATCCAGTGGGGAGAGGAGTGTAAACATCTTTCCATGAGAAAAGCCATCAGTGCTGTTCTTTGTTCTCTTTCAATGGAGACACACTCTCCAGTTCTGATAGAACTGATGCTATTGCAGCATCTATGCCAGAGGTAGCCAACACGGTGCCCGCGGGCACCCTGTCGCCCGCAGGGACCACGTGAGTCGCCCGCAAGGCATGTTCTAAAAATAGCACTAGTCACCATGGAGCTCCGTCTAAAATTGTAGTTGCTGTTCTTTTTTAATCAAAAACGCTTGCATTAGTGTAGATTTTAAAATGACAATATTTCTTGTCATAAGAAAGTTGGGTACCCGGAGGCGCACGGCGGACAGCCAGGACGAGGCCGCCGCACCGCACTAGGTTTTCAGGTTCCGAATGGCGGGCGCTTCACGTTAGCGCCAGACGCGCACCGCGAGCGAACCCCGTCGTCAGGTCCGTAAATCCGCGGGGCAATCCGAGCGAAAAGACCCAGACTAGAGGTTTGAACGCGGGCGCCCGAAGACGCTCGCGCGCCTCGGAGGGTTGGATCCCCCGCTCGGCTATAGACGAGACTGGTTACTAGTTTCTTCGTGGAGAAAAAGGTACCATTGGAAAAGCGGGTGTCGGTGACAACAGACGGGGCTCGCGCGATGACGGGCCGGCATGCAGGCTTCATTGCGCAATGCAAAGGTGACCCAGACTTCGCAAAATGTCTACATTACCACTGCATCATTCACCAGCAGGCGCTATGTGCAAAAGTAACCGGCTTTGATCATGTGATGATACAAAAATATCAGAGATGTGATACCTCTGACTTTCAAATGTTGAAACAGATTAACAGAAATAAAAGTTGCATGTTTAAATATGTATGTGTAGCTATACCATCATTGTTGTGGAAATCATTATTAATAATTATTGTGAGGAATAATTAACTGACATGTGATCAAACAGTCTCTTCACATATAATAATATTATTATTATTAAAAGGTGATCTGTGCAACTTTGTTATTCAGGAAGTTTGTATCAAATAAGTAGCCCTTCGTACTACTCGGTACCCTTGAAGTAGCTCTCAGTTTAAAAAAGGTTGGTGACCCCTGATCTACGCTAACCTCTTCAGGAGCTACCATTGTTGTAAGCCACGCCCATATATACCAGTAGCTCCTCACAAGACACTGATTGGTCCATGCTCTGGCTTATTAAACAAAAACACATCACTTGAAGCTTGACAAAGATGACATTTTTGCGTGATGTGTGACCTCGCAATTCTCTCGTGATGTCACATAAACCAAAGTAATGAACCAATTGGCAAAAAGTTATGGGACTAATTACTTTTCTTTTGTTAGTACAAATCACCCTGAGTATGTACATACATGAGTATGTACATGAGTATGTGTGTACCAAAGATTTTATGGCAATCCATCCAGTAGTTGTTGACACTACTCAAAACCCCAAGAAGTCAACCTCATGGTGGCACTAGAGGAAAAGTCAGGGGATTCGCCAAAGTTGTTACGGTTCATCCTCTGGGAACCATGCATGTATGCACCAAAGTCTGTGCCAATCCCTTCAGCACACATCCACCACAACCTCGTCATCTGTTGTCGGTCAGTATCTCGTCGCCTCGGCCGTCCGCAGAGAAGCAGTGCGTCAGAACTGGCGTAGTTTTAAATAGCGGGCTGTGCCCTGAAGAACTTTTCGCAGCAGAAGGCGATGTACGGTTCTAACAGCTGATCTTTTTCCTGCGCGACTCCAGATTTTTCATTCACCCTTCTCCATCCGACACGGGCTGCCGTCCAGTCGGTCTGGCCACCCTCTTCCCTCTCTTACCCATGTGCTTCACGAGTGTTGGATCAATAGCCGCGTATCATTAACCCACATCCAGAGTGTGCTCGAGCTGGAGGCAGGCAGCCAAGCAGCCTCACATACACACACACACACATGCAGCCTTCTGTTTCCCCCCCTTATAGTCTGCAGTGTCCCTCCTTCTTTCCTCTAATGTTTGGGTCAGGTTCATGTCCTCTACGTCCATTCACGAGCAGGAGGGGGAGAGAGGAGGGAGGGATGGATGGATGGAGGGAGATAAGGGGAGAGATGGACAGAGGTAGAAAGACGGGGAGGGATGGAGAGGGAAAACAAGCTTTGAATACAAATGAGCTGACACACATAATGCATGCTCTCTCTCTCGCTCTCTCTCTCTCTCTCTCTCTCTCTCTCTCTCTCTCTCTCTCTCACACACACACACACAGAGGGACACACTCTTACTCTCTCACACACATGTCCTCGCGCTCTCCCACCGTGCCTCCTTATTGGAGCGAACGCCGCACACGAGGTGATTTCAGCCACTCAATTTGTGAGCCGTCGCCGGTCGCTGGAACAAGCTAATTAAAAGAGGGGGGGGGGGGGGGGGTGTGTGTGTGTGGAAGATTTGGAGGTTGCCGCTGCCGTCATCTCACGCTCCACTGTGGACCAGGAGGGGAGAGTAGAGGGAAGAGGAGGAAGAAAGAGTAGAGACAGACGCGTGGAAGGAGATTTCTTTTTTACACCACTTTGCCATGATTTGATCTGACATGGCCACCGCATAGGAATCTGGTGCTGCGGCGACCGTCAGCTCGGCGACGAGGTATCAGGGGTAAGGGAAGGAGGGAGGGAGGGATGGATGACAGGTTTCCGCTCCTCTCCTGCACGCCGGGGTGATTTGAACTGCCTGGGGCGCCACAACAGAACGGCCGTGTTGTGGAAGTCACATGTTTTTGCATTTTCTGCTTGTCAGTGGATCTGTTGTGTGCTTCCTCCCCGGGTCTTTAAGTGTGAAGGTGTGTGTGTGTGGGGGGGGGGGTGTCTGTTTTGTGGTGGTATTCCCCCTAATTATCCAGCACTGGGTAAATCCTATTGTGGATTTCCTCTCCTTCTTGACTTCCTATTAATAGAGGGCAGGGAATGCTGTGTAGTAAGAGGAGTGGGATGTTTGCTGTTTGTTTAGTGACTCAACTCCTAGTCAGGAGAAGGTGTATTGTTTGTGGTTTTGTGTGTGTGTGTGTGTGTGTGTGTGTGTGTGTATATATATGCGTGCAGATTAAAGCACGGGATCCCAGTTGAAGGAAATGGGTATGACAATGTCAGGGCAAAAAATGGCCACGCTGAACACATGCACACACACACACGGACACACAAAACCCCAAAAAATTCCAAGCAACATGAGAGCCGTGAGGCTTTTACTCAGATCGACAGTGACAGCGCTGAGCTGCAGGTAGATGAAAAAAAAAAACTATTTCCATCACTGCCCCACATTCAGAAACGTTGTGCAGTCAAAGTCTTGGATATTTAGGTTAGGGAAGAAGAAGAACGGCTGACTGACAGTTGGCATTTTAACGCTGCATTGCTGCTGCACAAATGTGGACGTGTGCATGAAAAGGGTTTGCGAAGAGGGTCGTTTGACAAGGCAGAAAATAACTGCACGATCCAGATTGTTGTGCCCAATTAGCCTTTGTGTCCGTGTGTGTGTGTGTGTGTGTGCGCGTGTGCGCTCACACACACAGGCGTGTGTGCTGTGTGTCCTGGGGCAGGGTTGTTGGACTGCAGAGGCAGGAGAGAGGACATATGGCCGCCTGGGTCTCCAGACTCTCTACCCTTTGACTGGAGTCCTTAGAGCAAATGTCCTGCTCTCTAAGATGTGTCTGCATGCATCAATGTGTGTGTGTGTGTGACGGACCTAATTCAACTTTCTCCTCTGCAGCTTCTCTCATCTCCACCATTTTGGTTTCGCTTCCCTCATGTTTTTATTGTGATTTGTGTGTTGTGTATAATTGTCTCCTCGGCTCTAGTCTCCATCTTTTTTTGTCGTGTCCTACCTCAAACTACGCACGTCTGTCCGTCCACTCATTTCTGTCTGTATTGACGGGTTTGTTTGATTTTCTCTGATTGATGGATGGGCTATCTGATTAGACCCCCCTGACACTTGGACCCCGCTAATCAGATCAAAACCACGCAGCTGCCTCGACACAGTTACTCAAATGCACACACACACATGCACACAGATGAGTGTGTTTGAACTAGTGTTTGCCAGCAACATATTACCAAGCAAAGTTGCAGTAATGTGATTGCGTTTAAGGAGGGCCAGTTACTCTTAAATTGTCCCCTTTAGCTTCAGCCGGGATAACGGGGCTTCTGAAGCGCTGCATGGAGTCACCGCCGCTAACATTAAGCTAGCTGTTGATGGTCAGCAATTACCCTTTAAACCCTAAACCTGCATGTTAAATCCAGACGGCAACTTCCGGATCTGTCAAATGAAGCCAATGCAGAAGTGTCTTAAAACGTGCATTATCTCTGCTGACCAGCAGGGGGCGACTCCTCTGATTGCAAGAAGTTGTCAGATTGTATAGAAGTCTATGAGAGAACGACTCTACTTCTCTCTTGATTTATTAACTCAGTAAACATTGTAAACATGAGTTTATGTCTTAATCTCGAGTTTTAAGTCTTCTTCAATGCAGCATGATGTTCATTTAGTAAATGATGGTCCATTTAGAGTCAAATAGACCAGATTTTAAGTTGTGGGCCGGACAGCACAATGGGCTCAAACTCACTATAGAGCTCTTGTAAAGCCAAGGAGAGCTACAGATAATTCTCCGTCACATTGTTTTCACATTGTCATTTGATACATTGTTATTATAAAATAATATCGATCACAGCAGCTTTAAATACTGAAGATGATACGTCTTGTTCTAAAGAGTGAGTGCAAGTAATAAGTGACTCATTAGATTTTTCAAGTAACTTGCCCCGCACTGCTTTTAATGCTCCCGACTTCATTCGAGGACAGTCACGTTAAGATCTGTCTGAGCCTCCAGCTCAGTTTCTAATGTTCTGCATACCGAGCAGTAGCCAGATTTTCTCACACTAATTAAGCGGCAAACTTGTCACCCAAATCAGCACTCGCTTCTGAGGAACATTCACTTGCACCAAAAGTGCGTGGGACAGCTCGGGAGGCTCCGCAACACACCCCCTTTGGAGGAAACGAGCCTTGCGATTCCCATTCTTTAGGGGACAAAATCGTCCCCGGCTGGGTGTCCCACTTCCCACTTAAGTTATTCATCACCAAAAAAAGCCTCCCCGCCTCGTCTCTGGTTTCTCCCAAAACGCGGTTTCATCTCCGGGTAGATCTGCCACCACCGACTCGCGCGTGCGGCTATCCCAGCCTGGCTGGCCCCTTTGTGCCTCCTTTGTGCCGCCTCGCCACCGAGGGAATGACACACTAAGTAACTCCTCCCATCAGCCTCTAGTGGAGAAGAAACGGGAACCCCCCCCCCCCCCCGTCTCTCCGTTTCTCTTTCCCCCACCGTTGGTTTCCGTTACCTGGGGCTTCTGCTTGTTCACCCTGACAGCTACTTTTTTCCTCACACACACACACACATAAACCCTACACATGCACACACATACCAAGTCCAACCAACCCTCTTTAAAAAGTAGTCCCGGTGGGCACATTACGTTGTTCTGATGGCTGCTAAGAGCTTGGCTTCATGCCTTATTCATCCCTCAGGCCTATTCTTTCCAGTGGCGTAGAAGGAATTGGGATGAAGAAAGCTCTCTAGCACACAACTTACCACTCACCAGCAGAGTAGACGTCAACCTGACAACTTCTCCGAAACAAAAAAGATATGTTTTTTCTACCTCTCCTGTCTTCTCATTATATTGTGTGTGTGTTTAAAACCTGTCCGACTAGACAACAGATGATTCAGGGTCCATGTAAAGCCTCTGAAAAGAGAGTTTCTGCTCTATGTTCAGCAATGTGATGGATAAAAACCTGAAGGCCAACACTGACATGACACTGATGACACTGTACACACCGCTGGCACTTTATACTGTGAGGAATCCTTCCCTTTTGTTCTCTGTAGTACAACGTCCTTGTCCTTAAAGTGGAAATACAATGAGTCACACTTGTCTTTCCATATGGCAGCTTAAAGGAATAATTTTGGGGACATATGCTTATTCGCTTTCTGGTTGAGTTAGTTGTGAAGATTGACAGCACTCGCATGTCTGTCTGTTAAAATATGAAACCACAGCCAGCAGACGGTTAGCTTAGCTTAGCATAAAGACTGGAAACAAGGGGAAAATGGCTAGCCTGGGTCTGTCCAGTGGTGGCAAAATCCACCTACCGGAACCTTTTAAAGCTCACTAAGTAACATGTTACATGTTGTTTGTTTAAATCCAACAAAAACTTTAATGTAAGAACTACAATCAAGGCTGCTTTCACACATAACCCTTTTAGGTTTGGGTCCGCTTTCCCGGTTAGTACGGTACATTTGGGCTGGTGTGAAAACCTTGGTGCGGACCAACCAACCGAACTGTGACAGCCTGAAAAGGCGGGTCTCGGTCCGCTTCCAAGCGAACTCCAGTGCGGTTCGTTTGTGGTGTGAAAGCAAACAAACATACCACCGAATTTATGATCTCAGATGTTTAATTTTAGCGTGATTTCAAAAGCTAAACTACTAATAAATCCGTCTGCTGATAGTAAAGTCTGTTGCGATCTTACTGATCTATAACATTAATTTAAGACCATTCATAATCAGTTATTAATCAAAGAACATAAATATACGCATCACAGGCGTTAAGGCGCTGCATAAACTCCTGTCAGTCGTCAGTCATTCCTGCAGCGCTCTGTTGTGGCTGGCTAGCTCTAGAATGTTCCGACTTGCTAGCATATCACCAGTTAGCTTTCAGTTAGCTCGTGGTTGCTGAACGATTTCGCCTGGATGTCGTGTCGAGACTGAGCGCTGTGTTATCGTTGAGTGAAAACGCCGAGCATAGAGAGGTAGATCGGGTTTGCGGAATTCATTTGAAGTATTTTGTTCTCACTCCTGGGGCGGCTTTGATGCATGACGCATTGAAATCCAAAATAAGCAAAGCAATTTCAAGGACTGCAACGGTAAACTGTAGAATGCACACAGCCCACGGCGCTAAGCGAGGAGTTCACTCTTTGTGCACGTATAAAATATTCATGGATGTAGCATATGCAGTAGATGAACAATACAAATGTATCACAGTGCTGAATGTAAACAAAACAGCTCATTTGTCCTGATTGGATTTCCCTTACGGACTTGACCTCTGATTGGCCAGTGGACTAACCTGCCCGCACCCTCTTTCCTTCAGGATAAGGGAGACAGAGAGCTGGACAGAGGGATGTTCAGAGAAACCGAGAGAGGGATGGCAGTGGAGAAGCCGGGTGTGAAGAGCAGCAGCTCCATCGTCCCCTGCTTCCTGTTTGTGGAGGTAAGAAACACCAGCGATCGCAGTGCTCACTGGTTTTTCTTTTCCTGTCTGTGAACAAAACAACTACAAAACAAGAGTCGCTTGAAAACACTTGAAAGACGAGGTCATTTCTCAAATATAAGGTTGACCAGACCTCTGCAAAATTGAGCGCAACAAGTTCTAACCGAGTGTATTTCTTGATCGTATCTTTGTTGGCTATTTCCTGTTTCTCTGGAATGTGACTCGTGGTTTATCTCTTGCGGTGTCAGCGAGAAAGAACCTCAGTGCCGCGGCGGTGAATATTTCAGGCTGAGCGGTAGCGTTCGGGGACAGCTTCGGCGAACGTGCTCTTGCGCTGGGGCCGAGGCGTTGTAAAGTGGCCACAGTTGGGGTTGAGCATTCCCCGGCACATTTTTTGCGAACTGCATGATTCATTGAGGTGGTTGTGGATGTCACAGCACAGACAGAGTGCATTTTTCAGCAGCTGCACACGGTGGGCTGCGTTGTACAGATCATGCCAGAGGTCCACCACTTCATCCCTTGTGGAAAGCATGCTCTACATTGTCAGTCAGACGGATGACTCGGAGGGCAGTGGGGGTCCCAGGGCCTTCGCCAAATCGCAACCGAGGTGGAGAAAAGCGTGAACTGGTGAAGTAATCAGACGGTCCGTAATCCAATTAGACAGACCAAGCAGTCCGGAAGCTCATCGGCTTCAAATAAGTCAACCGTCGGCTTTTCAGCTGGAGTTCCCCCATGCATCCAGAGCACTGTTCTGTAAGAGATTCAGACGGGAGAAGCTGTTTGCAGGTGCGTCGTGATGCCATGCAGATGTTACATCCCATTGGATTTACATGTCTGGATTCGCTTCCCTTCCAACAATGTGTGTGCAAGGCAAACTGTATTTTACTGCTCTGTAATAGAAATATCTGTGCAATGATCTCATTGTAATTAATGAATCCAAGTTGTCTAAAGTCTTATTCTAATGTGCTAAAACTGTATTAAATGTCATCTAAAGCAGAAGCAAAGATGAAAGGGACCAGTGCATGCAAAACAGTACATTAGTGTCGTTGTAGTGGCGGTTGCAGCAGTTACTTTGAGACACGGAGGCACACAGGCTACTTAACTCAGCCAGATAAGAACGCGCATACATGATACGCATACGCTTCCCCAGGATATCGTTATCTCAGATGTCATGAATCATCTTAGAAATAATAGAGAAAAAAGACATTTCTAGTTTTAAGTTTACTTTCGAACCAAAGTGACCCAGTTATAGTTGTCTGTACATTCATGGGCACATCGCAAATCAGAGCTGCTAATAGCTAATTCGGCAGACTTTGTATAGCGCCAGTTTGCTACATTTGAAGAAGTAAATGTTGAACATGACATCTGACACTGAGAGGGATGCTGGTGTATTTTAGTCGCCCTTTACCTGAATACCTCAGCAAGTCCTCGCTGTCCACCTCTACCGCGCGCGTCCGGCCCCAAAAGGACGGACCATGATGCAATAGTTCCACTTACCCGCCATGTGAGCCTGTCTGTGAAACGCTGCTCCCTTTGGTTATGATACGCTGTAACAGCTCTCCATTAGGGCCTCTCTGTCATATGCCTCCCACACATCAGCCCTCAGGTCTCAGTCAATTCCCTCGCTTACTCTACATCTATGTGTATGTGTGTGTGTGTGTGTGTGTGTGTGTGTGTGTGTGTGTGTGAGAGAGAGAGACAGAGAGTGTTTCTATCTATCTGTACTGGGATGGAGAACCCAGAGCAAGCATTAAGGGCCAGGGAACAGAGGCCAGCAGCTGTTACCTGTAATGGAGGGACAAGGTTGTTGTTTTTTTTTGCTGCTTGCCGAGACAACAGCATGAAATGGAAGCCGGACAAAGAGCAGATATAACAACAGTTTATTGCCCCTGCATGGCATCGACAGTGACGAACGATACACTTACAGAGGGATTTGATGAACGACGGAAACACTGACAGCCGAAACCAAATCCATCCGAATGCGAAGGTGTATTTGTTCCACCCAGAAAAGGTGGATAAGTAAAATGGTTTTGAACATATTTTCTATCAGCAACAAAGTGCTGGGAAAAACCAATAAACTTCTCGCTCCGTGCAACGTACAGCAGTAACAGGCCATCAATGTGCATTGTGGGGCTCGGACACACCTGGACTGTGCAGCGCGTGCTCGTTAACGACACAGAACGTTATGGTTCATTAGTGTGGATGCTCAAACCGATGTATTTATCACTCTAGACATCTTTAGATCAAACCCTTAAACTGTTTGAGCTTTGTAACATTACAAACCACAAAGTGTCACAGCTGCTGTCCAGGTGCTGATCCTGCGACGGCCATGATTGCGGGGGCCTGATTGTATCAACTGGGCCAAAAGTCTCTGACGTATGTAACTTTTTTGTACATTTTGGACGGGCAATGATCAGTGGCCAGTTACTGGGTTTGTTATAATGTAACCTGTAACCCTGCAAACTCATAGTTAGTTTATGATGTGCTCCTTGGCCTTGGAGTGTCCAGCTCAGTAGCTTCCTAGCTACCTTACTAGCCTTGAGCTAGTTAGCCGGACATGCTAACGATCGCAGTTTACGTTATGGCAGATTAACTCATTCTTTACACTTTTCGTTTGTGTTTTTTGGTTTTAAGAAAGGCTAAAAACAAGTTTCAACGCTGTGATTGGACGCTCACTGTTTGGGGGAGGGGTTTAGCAAACAGGTTAATGATTTCTCTTGAATGGCAGATTTACATTTTTGATTGATGGCAACTTTATTTTTAACTAACATTCCTGTCAAATGTTTTTCCCGCACATTTTCCTGTAACATCTATCATGGATGATTAAAAGTCAGGCTACATGTAGAAATGAGGATCTAACATTACTTATCACTACTGACGATGGTTATTTATTCATGTTAATTGCCTTTTTCAATATTAAAAGAAGGGCTTGTGCAATATGCAGCAATTTCCACTCTGCAGGGAGGGCAATCTAATTGGCAAAGGTTTTTAACACTCCTAAAATATGATTCTGCATTTTTTATATATAATCTGGCAACTAGACTCAACGTCGATGCAAGATTGAAATCAGGCCACTGAGTCACAGCATGAACTGGGTTTGGAGGAGTTGATGTCATTACTGATGCTGTTGCTAAGCAGACTGCGACATCACAGAGTTTTCTCCCTTAGTCTTATTTCCATTCAGACATCAAGGTTTTTGCGGAACAATCGTTTTTCTGAACTATGATATTAGCAGATATGGCCCCTCTTTTACTCAGTATAATTTCCATTAATTGCCTCGCCTGAAGTTACAGTCTTTGAAGTTGCCTTATGTTCAGTAAAGACCTTAAGTACCACGACGAGGATGGCAGAATGTGTCTTTTCATTAGCGCACAAATGGGACAGTAGGGTTTTCTGAAGCAGTGATGCAACTGGGAGAGGAAATCTACACAAACTGAAGGGGTGAAAATGGCCGATTTTGGCCGAGAAGACGGTGTGAAGTACTAAACAGCAGACATGATTTATTTTGCTCTGCTACTCTCCATTAAGCTATTCTCAGTATTTCTGTGCACTTGGTTCCTTTGAATTCTCTTCACTGGCTCTGCAACCAGAAATAAAAGTGTTACTGAGCATCCACACTATTTCACACCAACACCCTGTTACACACACACACACACACACACACACACACACAGTCATCCACAAGGAAACACCTGGGATTGGTTGCCACTCTGTTGCCCAGAAACACATCCGCAATCACAACCCCGATGGCAAGTCATAGTTTGCGCCTTTGAGGGGGCAATGGCACAAAAAACAGAGAACTTTCCTTTTCCTATTAATGCTTATTTTGTTCTGCACAACGATTGTGAAGTTCGCAAAGAAACTGTAAATGAACAAAAGCATAAATGCTCTCCAGTACGACAGGGACTTCAGCCACCGGCAGAGCTATGAGTGAGAAAATCTGTCTGTTGGAGTATGTAGAGGAAGATTCTAGAGCAAGATCTTAAGTATCAAGCCCAACCTTTTATTATTGAAGAGTACCATGAGGTTCTGAGTGTGTGTGTGACCATCACAGTTGGTGTGTGACAGTGGTGTGTCGTATTTTCTGTAGTTAAGCAGCCAATCTCTCTTCCACAAGCTGCTCGCTTAACAGCTGTGAGTACATAGTATAATAATATGTTCAGTTCATAATGATAATTGAGGGGGAGTGGCTTTAGAGGGAGACCAAAAAAGTTGGTAACACTGTGCTGGGTTGTCAGGTAGGATAATTTGCAGAATCTAGCAAACTCTTGTTAGTTTCTCAACATTACCAACCCTAGCTTTAATATCAGTTACTTCCGCCTTAACTTCATTCAAGTTAAATTAAGTTAAGTTTGAAAGACTATTCAGTTGTTTGCGGGAATAACGTACGACATAATTCTGAGATATATGGTTTTTATTAAGTGTGATTTAAATAGTTTGGTCTCAAAGACATACATCTAAGCAGTTTCTGTGTGAGAGTATGATCACAATGATTGGTGGTGGAATTGGCTGCATTGCAAGGGGCACCAGGTAAAATCTTGCCTCAGGCACCTAATTGTTCAGAGTTACATTGCTCTGCAAGGTTACATTGATTATTGATTGCAAGATGCTTTCAGGGTTAGTGCTGTCAAAAGTATAGCGAGAAGGCCTCAGGTGTGATTCCTGGGCCTCTCTGCGTATTCTGAGATTGCCAGGAGATTATGCAGCCCAGTGTCTGGACATTGCAACCCGCCCATAGTGAGTGAGAGAGATGGTCAGTCTGTCTGATGGGTACGTGAGGCCCTGATCCTGGATCAGCCGGTTCCATGTGACTCAGAGAACAGGAAAGCTAAATTAAAAACAAATAATTTTTTCACTTGAAAAATAATGAATGATGATGATTGACAGTCTGCAACATGCTGAGCAACCACTGCTTTGTGAAGCGTACAGAGCGATGTCAGTGAACCATTAATAAGTGGATATTAAGAAATGGGCTTTTTGCCAGAAGGCCAAAAGCCCATTTGGCCTCCATTTGGAGTGGGCTGATGAATCTGTGTGAGGGAAGTAGGTGAGTAGCTGCTAACTGACCACCAAAAGAAGGAAAAGTGTTGCTGTAAAAAAAACGAATTATAACACAGGGATTCACACCGGATAAATAAAAGGACTAGTTTGACGTTTTTTGGGGAATAAGCATCTTTGCGTTCTTGCAGAGAGTAATATGAGAACATAGATACCGGTCTCATGTGAGTATGTAGTTCCAACCAGCAGTCGGTTAGCTTACTTAGCACAAAGAATGGAAACAGGGGGAAACGACGAGCCTGGCTATGTACAATTGAACAACATTTGCCTACCAGCAGCTCTAAAGTTCACTAATTAATGTGTTATATATGAATTAATACCGTGGTCTATGACGTGGCTGGATAGATAACAAGTCTCGTTGTTCAACATTCTGTAAAAAAAATATATATTTACTGTTAGTCAACCGTACGTAATGTAACTGATCTTTCTAGCGTAACATTAGCATAGCTAGCGTTACGCCAATCAAGATTTTGGACAATGACATGCCTGAATAGCTAGCTAGTCTAGCTAGATGGTCAAATCATATATACTGTTAGTCAACAGTACGCAATGCTACTGACTTTTAATCTTGCTAGCGTATCATTAGCTTTCTGGCTCGTAGCTTTCTGGGTTCTATGAGCTGAGCGGATTAAAAACACTTTCTGTTGCCAAGTCGTATCTAAGGTTTGTCCTATTTACTGGAGCGATGACTAATGTTTCCATTGCATAAGAACATTATGGGATGGTAGTGATTGTTCCGGGTATTAGCGAACCCTCGGGGTTAACGAGGATAACTTGATTGATTTTGGTTTGCAAAGTGCATGAAAATATAAATCAATGGTTTTCCTTTTTTTCTTTGGCAAATGACGACAGTTATGGGCGGGTTACTGCCCTTCGAAGTGTCCATTATCGGGGATTAATGGACTTCACAGATGGAACCGTACTCGGTCCTGGCCTCCACTTCGCCCATTAATTCCTGATGATGGACACCTCGTTGTACATTATCTCTTACGTAACAGTTGTGATATGAGATATCAGAGTGTTATAGATCTTCTTCTTCTAACTCTCGGCAAGAAAGCAAACCCATCTCCTAAAATGTCAAACTATTCCTTTTGATTATGGTAAATATTAAAGAGTGGAGCGGGATCACCATGTCCCTCCACACCTTCAGCATTGAATGTGTGTGTGTGTGTGTGTGCGTGTGCGTGTGTGCGTGTGTGTGTGTGTGTGTGTGTGTGTGTGCGCGCGAAATGTGACAGTGATCCATACCAAGCCAGAAGGACCTGCTTTTATTTAGCCCCACACCTCATCAGCAGTTACCATGGAAACCAATCAGCCCGACTCATTCTCATCTCCGCTCCCTCTTTCTTCTGACTCCTTTCATCCTGCCTGCCCTAATCACAAGTCACAACCTCTTCTATCAGTGCTACCTACTCAGCCATCTTGTTCTGCGTGTCTCTGCCATCCCCTCCATTTTGCTCCATCATTTTTCAATTTTTTTTTTCGGTGGGATTCCCCCGCCAGCGCTCATCTTTTGTCTCTTGATTTTCTCCCAGGCCAATTGTATTAGCACACAGACAACTACATCACCTTGTCATTGATCTCTGATTATTCCTGTTTTAATGTTTACAAAATCTGTGTCGTCATCTGTCCTCCGCATCTAATTAAATCCTGTGAAGGCTGACATCACAATAAGATGAATGATTTAACCTTTTCACCCGGGGAACCAAAATAAAAGCACATTTTAGTTACAAATTAGAGATGTTTTTCCATTTCACTGTGTGGACGGATAAAACTCTCTCTACCTTCTCCCTTCAAATACAAAAAAAAATATTATTATCGTCTGCCATCTGGGGGACACGCAAGCAAATTTGCAGTTAAAAAGTCATTTCAGTTTAAAGCCAATCTGCTTGGTGCTCCGGTGAAGAGGTGTGATGGAGAAAGCAGCTCTGGATGGCGAGGAGGCTGTGATTATGAGGCACTTATCCAGACCAGTGGAGGGCCGAACATTAAGCCCCATTCCACCGCTGTAGATACTTCTCACAGCTCTTCTTCCCTCAGCCTCCGCCTGTTGGCCTGCTGCCTCCGTCATGTGATCTTTTGACCTGTGCTCGATATCAGCTGTGATTGGGATTTTTAGCACCATAGATTTGCAATTTGGGGCCTTTATGATATCATCATAAAAGGGACTGTGCAAAAATTAGGAGGGGAAGGAGGTATCAGAAAAGGGGGAGGGTTATGGTTAAGAGCTGGAAGGAGGGCGGTGTGACTTTTCTTGGAAGAGCAGGGGAGGTTCTTGTCATTTTTCTCATCCTGGTTTTAGATTTTCTTGTGAGATTTATCATCGAAGGAGAATACATTTAAACAACAAGTCTTCTCTGCATATTAACAAAGCCTCCTATACTGTATGTCTTTAAAGACCAAGACATATACAACATAAACAAGTCCATATGCCAAGGAACGTTTCTTATTTTTATAACAGAAACATACGAACACTCCTTAACAAGTGCTTAAAGCTCTACTATGAGGTGGCTGCTCAGATTAAATTACCTTCCGTCTCACATGCCACACATCAGCTATCATACACTCTCATTTGGTTTCAGTGCGGGTGTGATCATTTCCTCTGCCATCATCTGAACTAAACCTCATCTGAGCGGCCAATGTCTTAAAGGGGACCCTCGGCATTAAGAGGTTAATCCTCCGCCATTTTCCCTGAGGTTCCCCCGCTCTTAAGAAGCGTGTGGCTTGATGTCTTACTTTAAAGCTGGGCTCGGGTGGGAGTGAATTTGATTTCTGAAAGTATTGAACTGAGAAAAATCGCAGCTCCTCCCTTTTAGGCCTCCCTCCCGAAGCCACTCCCCCCAAAATGCATCAAACTCGCACTGCCTGATGGCGCCTGGGAGGAGCGTGGCAATTTTGATTGCTCTCAGGATGTAATACAAATGTCAGCACTAGCAAAAGTTTTCTTAAATAAACTGCCTACCCAAGATGTAATCTTATGAACAGGAACAAAGGATTCTGCATACATTATTCTGTTTTTAGTGCTCTTTATAGCGAAACTGTCAACTTAATGGTGTAAATCTTTCCCTGGTGTTTTATTTTCGTTCCTTTTCCAAAGTGCCCCCAGTGCCATTTTCATAGAAGTAAACATGGATTTGTACAGCAATTTTCTTCCCATTACTGTGATATACAGTGGGTACGGAAAGTATTCAGACCCCTTTAAATTTTTCACTCTTTGTTTCATTGCAGCCATTTGCTAAAATCAAAAATGTTCATTTTATTTCTCATTAATGTACACTCAGCACCCCATCTTGACAGAAAAAAACAGAAATGTAGAACTTTTTGCAAATTTATTAAAAAAGAAAAACTGAAATATCACATGGTCATAAGTATTCAGACCCTTTGCTCAGTGTTGAGTAGAAGCACCCTTTTGAGCTAGTACAGCCATGAGTCTTCTTGGGAATGATGCAACAAGTTTTTCACACCTGGATTTGGGGATCCTCTGCCATTCTTCCTTGCAGATCCTCTCCAGTTCCGTCAGGTTGGATGGTGAACGTTGGTGGACAGCCATTTTCAGGTCTCTCCAGAGATGCTCAATTGGGTTTAGGT
Organism: Anarrhichthys ocellatus; assembly: GCF_004355925.1. Lineage (NCBI taxonomy): Eukaryota > Metazoa > Chordata > Actinopteri > Perciformes > Anarhichadidae > Anarrhichthys > Anarrhichthys ocellatus. The sequence goes on along the minus strand of NW_022280085.1, from coordinate 2,151,546 downwards.
CAGGGCTCTGGCTGGGCCAGTCAAGAATGGTCACAGAGTTGTTCCGAAGCCACTCCTTTGTTATTTTAGCTGTGTGCTTAGGGTCATTGTCTTTTTGGAAGGTGAACCTTCGGCCCAGTCTGAGGTCCAGAGCACTCTGGAAGAGGTTTTCTTCCAGGATATCTCTGTACTTGGCCGCATTCATCTTTCCTTCAATTGCAATCGTCCTGTCCCTGCAGCTGAGATTGTATTGGGCAGGTGATGAGCAGTGCCTGGTTTTCTCCACACATACCGCTTAGAATTAACGCCAAAAAGTTCAATCTTGGTCTCATCAGACCAGAGAATCTTATTTCTCATAGTCTGGGAGTCCTTAATGTGTTTTTTGGCAAACTCTATGCAGGCTTTCATATGTCTTGCACTGAGGAGAGGCTTCCGTCGGGCCACTCTGCGATAAAGCCCCGACTGGTGGAGGGCTGCAGTGATAGTTGACTTTGTGGAACTTTCTCCCATCTCCCTACTGCGTCTCTGGAGCTCAGCCACAGTGATCTTTGGGTTCTTCTTTACCTCTCTCACCAAGGCTCTTCTTCCACGATTGCTCAGTTTGGCTGGACGGCCAGGTCTAGGAAGAGTTCTGGTTGTCCCAAACTTCTTCCATTTAAGGATTATGGAGGCCACTGTGCTCTTAGGAACCTTGAGTGCTGCAGAAATTCTTTTGTAACCTTGGCCAGATCTGTGCCTTGCCACAATTCTGTCTCTGAGCTCCTTGGGCAGTTCCTTCGACATCATGATTCTCATTTGCTCTGACATGCACTGTGAGCTGTAAGGTCTTATATAGACAGGTGTGTGCCTTTCCTAATCAAGTTTAATTAAACACAGCTGGACTCCAATGAAGGAGTAGAACCATCTCAAGGAGGATCAGAAGAAATGGACAGCATGTGAGTTAAATATGAGTGTCACAGCAAAGGGTCTGAATACTTATGACCATGTGATATTTCAGTTTTTCTTTTTTAATAAATTTGCAAAAATTTCTACATTTCTGTTTTTTTCTGTCAAGATGGGGTGCTGAGTGTACATTAATGAGAAATAAAATGAAATTTTTGGATTTTAGCAAATGGCTGCAATGAAACAAAGAGTGAAAAATTTAAAGGGGTCTGAATACTTTCCGTACCCACTGTATAAGTTAGGAAGCAGAGCCTCCACCAGAGGGCGCCGCTGTAACACCGCTGAAGCTCCCTCACAACACTCAGTTCTACTCTTTGCAACTTGTGAGCTGTGGAGCACTTCACACAGTTTTGAACCTGATCTGTCATCAGGTGTCTTGATACAAACATTGCTATTTTTCTCATCTCTCTCTTAATTCACTTTGGCACTTGGGGGGGAAAAAAATTATTTCTCTCACAAAGTGTCTGTGACACACACACACACACACACACACACACACACACACACACACACACACACACACACACAGAGCCTCATTAACACCTTAGCGACATGCAGAGATTAGACAGAACACATCAGCTAACACTCCGGTAGCTTCACACCTCACACCTCACAGGAAGTCTCCCCCGAGTCTTTTCCAACAAAAGACTCCTCCCCACGCAAACACTCGCGAGAGGCTGAAACACACACACACACACACACACACACACACACACACATATACAGTGTCTCTGAGGTGTGATCAAGCAAATTAAATTAGATGTAACAGGAGCAGATTTCTCTTTGCTTTCCAGCTGGTGAACTTCATGAGCAAGGCCTGATGTTTTGATACCGTGTGGCAGATTTAAATTGACGCTGTGATGCATACTAAAGCCCAACTCTCCAACCTGCTCACTGATGAATAATAAGCAGAGTGTCCTTTTCTTTTCTGGATATAATCTCCCGCATCACCAAAGCTTTTTGTCCGTCACTTTGCAATATATTTCTTCTTCTCTTAACTTGATGTCGCTGTAACTTAAATGACGCTGTCGGTCATTTAATTGAACAAGTTTGTCTCGAGAGTTTGGTGGTTTTACTTAAATTGACCCTTCGCTAAGCCCCCCCCTCTGATTCTCCTTCAAGCTGTCAGAGTTACTGTGGAGCCCACACTGTCACTAACTGTACCCCCTGAAGAAATGTAATGCTTTTTGACTTGGACTAGCTCTCTAAAAACCTTGATCAGAAAATATTGTCAACAGCATTAAATTAATCAATTTTTGCAATGTTTTTTAGCAAACAAATGTTTATCAGGCATTTAATAGAGAGGAGTGAAACTGGAAGGTTTGGTGTATGTAAGTGATACTGAAGTGGAGATTTTGAGAAAACGAACGAATAATTCAAGATATGTATTCTGAAAAAAACAAAAAGGTGAAAAAAGAAAATGAACTAGTAGCCATCAACATAAAACTTCCCCGATTGATAATTTAGTATTATGAGTTTTCTGAAACTTTATGTATAGATATACAAATGAGGCATTTTCTAAAGATAACTTTTGGTGAATTCAGTAGAAATCTACAGACACAAATATGAATAAAGAACTTAACTGTATTTATATCGCACCTCTCATTCACAGAATGCAGCAGAATGTGCTTAGCAATTCAGCAAAAAAAAAACACCAAATACACAAGTTTAAAAACCACACGCATACACAAGGATGACAGGATAAAATAAGTGTTTCTATTATGGCGGCTGGCAGGAAATGAAATGAGAGCAACAGGAGTTTTTAAAATGCGGGGAAAGAGAGCTGGACTGGAGGATGATTAAAGCAATGCTCCTCTCTTTTTTTCCTCACTGGACTCTCCTTTTCCCCTCAGCCCTGTTTCACAGAAAGTACAAAAGCTCCCACTCTCTCTTTTTTCTCTTGACGTCTGCTCTCGCCTCACCTGCTCAGAAAGCACACACAGTCAGCGAGAGAAACGCTGCTAAAAAAGCATATAGGCCAAAACTCTCCATGCAATCCTTCTCCACCGCCAGCTCCCCTCCTCTCTTTCCTTTTTCATCCAGTCACCCCGTCTCACCCCGCTCCCATCATCCTCTGTCCTCCTTTCTTTACTTCCCCTCACTGCTGGGACTACAACAGCTCTCTGAATGCACCATTGGTTCTGCTGCTTTCTTACTTCAACTCCATTTCCTCAGCATTTTTGTCACCCTTAAGTACTCCCTCTAAACTAGTATAGACTATAAAATACTCCCCTCACTCTTTTTCTCTCACTCTCATTCAATAGCCAACACCGGATAAACCTCTCAGCGTCGTTTTCATGTGGAAACCATTTATTCAGCCCACGAAGCCTATTTATCACATTCTCCTTTGTCAAAATAAGAGCATAGAGTGGCTGCACAAGCCAGCTCCGAACATCATTGTGTTAATGTAGCTGTTTGTCATTGTTTGAGCAAGAAATCGATAGAGTGATGATGTGTGTTTGAAAAAAAAGGGTTGCGGAGAAGGAATGTAAAGAGAGAGAGAGACAACAGATGCAGTTTGTGAGTTTGCCCAGATCTTAAACGTGACTGCACTGCGACATCAACGCCATCTTAGTTTTTGCCCATCCCCATCTTGGTTTTTGTCCATCGCCATCTTGGTTTTTGTCCATCGCCATCTTGGTTTTTGCCCATCCCCATCTTGGTTTTTGTCCATCGCCATCTTGGTTTTTGGGTGTCGCCATCTGGGTTTTTGGCAGTCCCCATCTTGGGTTTTAGTTGTCACCTTCTTGGTTTTTGTCCGTCCCCATCTTGGTTTTTGGGGGTCGCCATCTGGGTTTTTGGCAGTCACCATCTTGGGTTTTAGTTGTCACCATCTTGGTTTTTGGCAATCGCCATCTTGGTTTTCAGCAGTCGCCATCTTGGTTTTTGGCCGTCGCAATCTTGGTTTTTGGCCATTCGCCATCTTGGTTTTTGGTCGTCGCCATCTTCATTTTTGTCCGTCACCATCTTGATACGTTTTCAACCAGAAGTGTCTTAAAAAGACATTACTAGGCAGCATAAATGTTACAATTTACTTTGCCAAAAACCAATTGGAATATACTAGTATTTTTAGTAAAATATAATATGCTTAGTGGTGCTGAGGAGAACTGCAGATTCAGGTGATTTTTTATCTTTGAGGGTTCCTCATTTCAAGCGACCCTTTCCCTCATTAAACAGTCATTTCATTCCGTGTTAAAAGAAAAGATTGCTTCAACAAACGTTTGAGGTATCCTGCTAGCTACCAATTAGAACAAACAGGGCTACAAAGCCAGCCGGCACTTGGTGGCCACAGGAGGTGACTTTAACCCTGACAAGAACAAGAGTAGCATCCAGCCACGTTTGTCCAAACAACCCCCTCCTCACCAGTTGATAGCTAACACATAATGTTATTGTTTGCTAACGGAAAGAGAAAGAAGAAATATTCATATTCTTTTATCTTTAATTTTTTGGTGCAAACAAACTTTTAGAAAATGAAATGAAAACGCTACTATAGCTGGAAGCAATTTGAGCATTGCTGACTGATTTTGGGGATAATTCACACAGAGATGGTTCCCCACGGCTTCTTCAACAATGGGGTTTTTTAAAGAGTTTTTTTGGTCTCCCAGTCCCTTCATTCCCAGTCTCAGCATGGAGCCACTCTTGTGTTTAGAATGACAGATTAGAGATCAGCATGGACCACTGAGCGACTCCAACTCCCGCTGCGAAGCTGTAATTAGCACTGGCCGTTGGCTTCCAGGTCAAAACGAAGTAACCCGCATCAGAATGACAGAAGACTTCCTGTTCCCTCTCTTGTAGTGAAAAGGGTAGAGAAGAGATCCAGAGGAACTGGGAGTGGGAGTGCGGTGTGTGGGCGGGGTTGCTGGTTGTGCTGGCAAAGTGTTGTTTGGTGGGAGTTTTGTTGGCTTTAAACCTGGTTGAGAAAAATACACTCCGACTCACTACACAACAAAACAAGGTCACAGTCTTCCAAGATCAAACGTGTTTTTTGTGTGTTTTTTTTCTGGAAAATGCAGCGGAGGAGATCAGATACACCAGTACTTCAATAATGTATCATGTTCTTGTACAGTGCAGTTTGTGAGAGTATCGTCGTGTCTTTCTGCTTTAACACTGAGGAAGTTTGTTGTTGGGCGTTATTGTCATGTTGAAGTGTGTTGAGCTGCAGGTCTGCCACAAAAACACATGATCACATCAAGCATGCACATGTACATGCACACGCTACACATGAAACATACAATATACCAACAAGTCCTTCATACTGAACAACAAAATATCGCCTTCCAAAACGACCAAATTACTTTTTGAGTATTTTTTCATCACAATACCTGTCTTTTCTCTGTAAAACCCTTTCAAATACCGGATGGGGCTTTTACAGAAATCCATCCAATCAAATGAGACTTTGTGTGACGAGCCCGCTACACCGGCTCGTATAGAACTTCACCGTTTCAGAATGAAGTAGCTAACAGAGCAATATGGAGAGATGGGAGGAAATGTGTTTTTAGATTTAAGTGGGCAAGAACGTCTTCATTTCTCAAAAAAAAAATGTGGCCACGGTCCAGATCGCTCTAAACTCTAAGACCTCCCCCTTTTTAACGGTCCAATAAAACGTGGAGGATTTGATTTAAAGCCTTCTTGTAACTTTACAACGCTCAAATAATCTGTTTCACTGTGAAATACATCACAGTACTGAAGCTAAAGACGCTCTGATTTCCGTTTCACTGGGACTTTAAAGGACTTCACTCCTTGTATAACAACCCCTGCGCACTATGACCATTACAATAACGGATTCATATGGCTGTTTTTTTTAACTGCCACCACATATGTTTAAAGGAAAAGTTTGACATGTTGAGAAATACGTAAGTTAAGTAAAGCCAGCAGCCGGTTAGCCTAGCTTAGCATTAAGGGTGGGCTCTGTCCAACTTCAACAAAGCTGGCCTACCAGCTCCTCTGAAGCTCACTGAGTTCAACCACAACGTGTCGCTTCCTCACTTTTTTTAGTTTTCGGTTCAGTTGAAGTGCCTCAACTTGCACAAACAGGCAAAAATGTGTGGAATCAAGTCACATCAACTGTCTGTAACTCCTCTACAATCAGTCATAGAGGAGTGGCCGAAGACACCTGGCCACCACACACACACACACACACACACACACACACACACACACACACACACACACACACACATTTTCATTTTGCCAGACAGCCGTGGAGTGAAGCCCACGCAGACACAAACACCAGGCTAGTTTTCGCGGGGTACGAGCCACCTACGCTAACCGAGCGAACATTTTCATATTGAACATCTCTACAGGGTGAATCACAACAGTGTGGAGCAGTGAGATGGAGACAAGCAGCAGCCCGAGTAGAAAAAAAAGGCAAGAAAAGAGGACACGAGGAAAATTGGAGAGAGGAGGAGGTGGTAAAGCTTTTTTGTTTTTAGGGCCACCACCTCGAGCTTTGAGCCTGTCCTCCTATCACCCTTCCTCTCTCTTCTTCTACCTAAACCACATAATTACATTTGTCTTCTCCCCCCTCCTCTCTCTTTGTATCGCCTCGTCACTCTCTCCGTCCTCTGTCTCTGATTTTCTCACCCTGTCATCTCGTCTTTCCTCTCTCTCCCCTCATTCCCTTCTCTACCACCCCCCACCCTTACGTCTTTCATTCTTTTCCTGACCCCCCTCCTCCTTCCTCCCTTCCTCCCTCCCTCCTCCTCCTCCCCCAGGACTCCTGTCATGCTGGCCAGGTGCAGTGTACCGTGTGTCGGCGTCAGGCCTCCTAATGGACGACATGTGTCTGACGGCGGACCCCTGTGCTTTCGCCGTTCTTCTGCTCTAAATCCTCCCGTCCGTGAAACACAAAACTGCTCTTTCAGGCAACACGGCTCCGACGGCGTCCAGGGACGAGACCGGAGCTCCAGAGGGACAGACAGGGCCTCAGATTGACCCTCGTTACAGCTTTATGACATATTCTGTGGAGATCCATCTGGTAATCATGCTAACTGTAGCATTTTAGCATTGATAATGTCTTATTCTCTATCTAAACTTGAAGGCCCTTTTTTAAAGAGGTGCAACCAAATGAGAAAGCTGGCAGCTACAGAGACGCATGTTGTGCCATGAAACTTTGTGATAGTGGGAAAAATGTCCAGCACCAAACAGGAAGAGGGCCGTGTACCTCCTGCACTAACCGAGCCAAACCTTTAAATAACTGTGGTCATGGTTGAAAGTGGAATCACTGAAAGGTTGATGGAAAACCCCACTTCCAAAAATGTTTAGTAAAACAAAACAGAAAGCAGAGAATATTATTTGCAAGAAGAGGCAGACGGGTGTCTGGGTACAACCACTGGTAACATGTTTCTGTGTTAATTACACTGATGCATCATAACCAGTATGACTTTGGGAAGTGTAGGATCCATCATTTTAGGATATTTCTGCCACTCTTTTTTAAAATCTGCCTCTTGCAAGCTCCCCCAAGTTTGTGGAACTAAGATCCTTTTTTTCAGTGGAATACTCTATAGAGAGCTGCAGGGATGCCACATGTGAACGAACAGCGCTTTGTGATCTTTGAAGCGTCAATGCAATCGCCAGCAGTAAAAAAGCTAACGAGCGGCTGTGAATGAACTACACCGTGAGCGAGTGTACACATCGAGGCTGTGAAGGCGGAACACGTTCGGTGTAATGACGTTCAGTCGTCTAATGTAGCCACTCGTTAGCAACCGTCTTTTTTAAGAAAACTTAAAAGCTTCAGAATTAAGGAGAGGGGTATTTACTCATGTATTTTATATCATAGAACAAAACGTTGAAATATCTTTAGCTTGTGTTAACCACAGACCTTATTTCAGACATCTAACAAAAAAAAAAAGTTTGCGCAATGGCCGCCCAGGTATATTTGGCGTCCCATTATAGCATTTTTATGATTTTTGCCACACAAACAAGGTTCAGTTCAGAGCCCACAGTGGTTATAGGACACCACGAGTTGGTTTCCCTCCTGAAACCCATGGTGCTAAAATTGAAAGCTGAATACCAACCCAACAAACAAACAAATATTACGGGTCCAGCCCTAAAAATAACCTCACACCACGTTCACCTTGCATTTTATAGATGACCCACAACGCCTAACTTTGTAGGACTTTACAAAAATGTTGTTAATACACCCATAAGCGGCGAGAGAAACACGCTGCCTCTGTTTGACGAGTAGAAACGCACACCTCTGCAGCTCATCGATGAAGACAGGAGCACTGTGCTGTGTTAACGGTGCCCTCTGACAGTGGGGACAATAATAAGACTTGCCGTTGCGTTGGGTGGACCCTCGCATGTATCCATTTGGACCTCAGACCGCCGTGTGCGCTGTGCTGGCGAGATTTCAAATATTCCACTACCAACACTATTTTGATACGACTTACATAACAGTGCATGTAGAATTCATGAGTCGAGAAACATGCAGTTACCAAAACCCCTCCACCACTGAGCTTGTTTCCAATGTCTTTTACGTCGTTTCATTGTCAGAATCAGCTCGCTCACATTGCCACATGACGATCTGTATAAGTTATATACATGAATATGAATATGTAGATTTGAAACAGAACCCCAAATAGCTAAAAAAGCTCAAACTACTACCTCTCTGCTGTGCTGCACACGTTGGCCCAGGTAATAAACACAGCACTGTATTTATAGATCACGGGAACATTGCCTCATATGAAGATTTAATACACTTCATCAAATATGGCTAACCTGGTAAAGCTGTCCATTACAGTTTGTGAAGAAAAAGATTGACGATTTTTGCATTTGTGCAAGGGTGGCATGTTTTTTATATCCAGGCTAAAGGCGGGAGGGACAGAGAGAGAGTGTGAGTGGATGTATTTTAAGAGCTGCACTCAGCTTACTGCGGTGGGTCCTTCACACGCCGTCGGCTGTTGCTGTTCCCTGGACTCGTTCCCAACAGCGCTCCTAAATCGCCCTCCGTCCATCGCTGCCATTCGGCCGTCTTGATGTCACCGCCGCTGTAAACCCTTGCTGCCTCCTGGCGTCGCGGTCCAGTTGAAATTCAGAAGGAACAGATATGAAATATTCAGCGAAGTTAAAACACTTCTTTTTTCTCCGCATGTTGCCGGGCAGGGAGAGAAGTGGAGGAAGTGTCAGAGGGATGAGTGAGAAATAAAGGTGTTTTTTGGGAGGTCAGATTGTAATGGCGGGGCGGAAGGCTGAGGGAGCACGGAGCAGTCGAAATGGAAACACGCGGTAACATTTCTATCGTCGTAGACATCATGTAAAACTGGATTTCCGTCTGAGAAAAGGGCAGAATCTCCTCCTGTAGTGCCGTTGGGAATGCGAGGGTGAGTCCCCGCTGAATACTGCGCCCTTTTTAGAGAAAGATGAAGTGCAAATTAAAGGCCTTTTCTTTTCTTTTTTTGACTTGAGTCGGGAGGTTTTAAGACTCTCTTCGCTGTGTCACATGAAACGAGCTTTGGCACTCACATGTTGTTCTGATGGTTTCTGCTGTATTTTTTTGTTGTCTCATGTGACCTATCATGACATCATCCAGTGCAAGATGTTAATATTGGACTCACTCCTTAGATACTGTAATGTACCATGGATGTAAAAAGGGAACTGGATACCGCACTGAAAACGGGGGGGCCTGTTCATTCCTATGAAAGTTGCTCGGTGGTGCATTAAGCGCAAAGAAGTTTGACTTCCTGGGTATGAAATCTTTTGTATCCGTTGGGCCATAGAGCAAGCGCACCAGCGTTTCCTTTAACTCTGCCTCCTAACAGTCTTGGGCTCATTCACATAATTTAAATAAGAACTATTTAAAGTGTTTGTACTGGGAAGTTGATTTTTGGGACCCATGGCATCACGTGACGGGACCTGATAGTTGTAATTGCACCAGAATATGCACAGGCAGACGGGTAGGTAGCCTGTCCAATCATCACATTCTGGCTAAATGAAATGATTGGACGGGCTTCTTATATTCCTCCGATAAGGTGAAGTGAACAAAGGCAGGCTGTGAGGGAGATGAGGACGTCTCTCAGAAGGTCGAGAATAGAAGGAGACGCTCCTCTGCAGGCAAGCCTCGTGTGACGGCGCCCAAATTGAGCTGTCTTAATGTGACCTTTCACCTTGCTATTGATCTGCCTTTCCATCTCCAGACTAGAATGGGTCAATGCAGGAATGTGTTCTTTACTCTGAAGCCGGTCCCCTTTCCCTATTAATGACAGCACGTTTCTTTTTCTTTTTCTTTTTTTTTCAAGTGAAAGGTGAGAGTGTGGAAGAGTGTGAAGCAGCGCTAAAGGGAAGGAAAGGGGAATATAAGGAAGTTGTCAGGGTGTGAAAGAGCTGCTGTCACCCACGTAACAGCTTCAGCCAAACAGCGTGCTAACAGCTGGCTAATCATCATATATATATATATATACATACATACATACATACATACATACACACACACACACACACACACACACACACACACA
>NW_022280085.1:2127559-2131170 GCF_004355925.1 Anarrhichthys ocellatus | reverse complement strand
AATTTGGGTATATCTATATTCAAGAAGTCTAGTAGTAGTAACGTCTCTGTGTAGTAAACAGCTGTCAAATCAAATAAAGAAAGTACACATCAATTATATTTAACAAATATTATTCTCATTTTTCAAATTTAACTGGATGGATTATAAATAATACGTAGAAATACATAAATAAATGTTCTTCTCTTTTCAAGTAAAATAACGGCTGGATTAAAAAATAAATTACGTAACGAAATTCAATTTAGAAAAATTATTTTCACTGAATTGCCCTGCAGCTTTAAACTCAGTTCATTCAGTGTGAAGTGAAAAAGCCACAATATTATATTTACTCATCTTCTAAAAAGAGAAATTAGTGTTTGAAGAATTCACCTCTATGAGTCTGTCCAGTCAGAGTCTAATGACTCTGGTCTCTCTGGATATTTCTCTCTTTTGGAAATCATCCTGTGATTTGACTTTCACAGCTCAACAGTCCTGCTCTGCTGTCTCTGTCCTCGTCTCTCCCCGTGTGTCATGGTGTTTACATCTCACTCAAGTCAGGAAACGTGTCAGAATACTCATATTTGATTGGCTGAGCTTCATCACGTGATGTGATTCACAACGCATTGGTCGGTGTTTTTCCTGCACGCTGAACAAGTACCGTAAATGCTGGAATATTTCCGCTGCATAAAAAATGCCCTTCAAAATAAAATCACAACTTTTTTTTTTTTTTTTTTGTCAGGCAAAGGCCCACTGAAAACGGGTCCGCGACCCACTTTTGGGTCGCGACCCACCAGCTGAGAATCACTGGTTTAGGGAGTTCGACGCAATTTTATCTTAGAAATTAAACCCTTTCACAGTGCGTTTTCAGTTTGTGAGTCAATTGTAACAGTTGCCTGAAAATGTCTTGTTCAGTGTCGTCACTTCCAAAAAAAACAAGATGGCGACACCCTAATACCAAGATGGTGTACGGCCAAAATGCCAACCTCGAGGATTCAGAACAGGAGTCCACCAACCAACGTGATGTCACGTGACTACGTCCACTTCTCACATACAGTCTGCGCTCCCAGTGTGTTGCTGTCGGGGGGATGTGGCAGTTCAGAAAGCAAACCTCTAATGAGGGGGCTGATTGCTCGGCCCCTAGGGGTGCTGCCGGCGGCATTGCCGAGAAAATTGCTCGTTGACTCCGGAGAAGTGAAGGAGAGTTTGGTTGCGATGTTATGCAATGTGTATCCAGCATCCAGTCGAAACAGTGAACAGCAGCCCTGAGCCCTGACTCACAGAGTGCTGTCGCTTGTTTATTAAAAGTGTATTGGTGGGTCCCCAGAAATACACCCACCGAGTGTCGTGGAGCAACATTAGCGCTCATTTGGAGCGGTGTGTCCATTTGGTGACCGTATTCCTGAGTCTCCAGCAGCTCCTGAGGGAAACACGTGTCTCCGCTTTCGTTGCTATTTGCTCCGCTGTGTTCACCAGCTATAGTCGCTAATTCTGCCCGTCTTAACGTTCACGCCAGGCTTACGATGTTTAACGCCATCGCCACCTTCTCAAAAGACATGAAGCCAGTTAGCATTTCAGGAATTCAACTTTTTAGAGGCGTCAGCTGATAGTTGAGAACCAAATGTCAAAAATGCACTTCAGTCCCCTGCGCACGTGTTCTTACCACACACACACACACACACACACACACACACACACACACACACACACAGTATCTACAAATACACCCACAGCTCAACTGTAGTAGATTTCATGAGTGCTGGCAGCATAAAGGCTGCTCCCCCTTTCTCTCCCACCCACCTCCTTTCCTCTCTCTCTCTCTCTCTCTCTCTCTCTCTCTCTCCCTCTCTCTCTCTCTCGCTATGCAATTCTTTGTTTTTGCCGCTCGTGCTGCCGCGGAACCCTCTTTTATTCAGTTTTTTTTGTTGAAGAGAGAAGCCTCCTTCTGCAGACTTCCTTTTCTCTCTCTTGTCTTGTTATCTCTCTCTCTTTCTCTCTCTCGCTTTCTCCCGGATCCAAACACCGAGCCCCCTCTCACTCTGTCTCTCCCTCGGTCCGTGTTTCCTATGCATCTCCCCGTGGCCGAGGGGAACAGGGACCTGACTCGCCCCTCTTCCTCTCCTCCTCCTCCTCCTCATCCTCTTCCACCTCCTCCGCCTCTCCCTCCTCTCTGCTCTTCCTCTCACCTCGTAACGGTGGGATAATGTTCTACTTCCAGCTGGTGATCATGGCCGGGACGGTGCTGCTGGCTTACTACTTCGAGTACACGGACACCTTCCCCGTGCATGTCCAGGGCTTCTTCTGCTACGATAAGACCTTCTCCAAGCCCTACCCGGGTCCGGACGACGCCGGCAAGATCCCCCCCGTGCTCATCTACTCGCTCGTCACGGCCATCCCCACCCTCACGGTAAGAGTGTATTTTTAAGTGTGTTAAGGAAAGGAAGAAGTTGTCAAAGTTGAGGCGGTGCTTTTGAGTTGTTTTCGAGTGTTGTTCCCTTTTATTCTTCGTACGGTTCGGGAGTTTTGTGATGAATCATCTCTGGAGTGTGTGTCGCACCGCCGATCTAGTGAGCAGATCGGCAAGCCGCATGGAGGTAACCCCCTCCAGAAAAAAGACACAGAGACATAACGGGATCAGGCGGGCCGGTTATTAGAGAGAGAAGGAGATGGAAGCAGAGAAAGAGAGGCAGACAGAAGAAGTGACAAAACAATAGAGGAAGCAACAGAAAGAAACGGAGCAAAAGTTGGGAGTCGAGGCAGAGCGATGATGGCGGGCAGCAGATGCTGACTTACAAAGAATAAATAAGAAAAAACTTCTCAAGACGATAGGTGAGAGATAAGAGACAATGAGCACAAAGGAAAGCAATTTGGAGGGGGGGGGGGCTTGTCACGTGTGAGGTTAGCTGTCGAACCAGCGAGCGTGAAATGCAGAACACACACACACACACACACACACACACACACACACACACACACACACTCACAAAAGCACCACAGACAGAACAAGCCTCCAGCCGTCAACCTGACCGGATGACAAAACCACAGCCTGGCACCTTCTGTTTGCGTACAGCAGCTGATGGTTGTGGGTTATTACAGCCTGCAGATTTTCAAAAATAAAGTCGTATTCACAGCAGACCAGAGCAAATGTGCGCGGTTAGTAATCTTATAGGTTCACGCTGCTTATGAAGTCAAGTGCAAGTATGGATTTAGGGACTGTATGATCACAGATTCACATGATTTACTTGTCTTTTCACAAATATATTGTCTCAAGATATTGGGAGAGGGTAATGCATTTGTTTTAGTGCCCCTCCCCAAATTCTTGGGGTAGAAGGGAGGGGCATAAAGGTAAACGTTTAGTTTCTGATAAGTTAAATAAAAACACCTACACCGTCATCGTCGTTTAACATTGCCGATTCAAACAGCAGGTGCACTCTTTAGCACCAGGCTACGCTAATCCTAAAACCAAGCAGACATTTAAAACCGCCCTAGCAGAGGGAAAATTACTTTTGGAAGTTGATCTGGGTCAGAGCACATTACTTCCACCAGCTAGTCTGCCTTAACAGGTGCTGACAGAGGCTCTGGTGTGTGTGCGTGTGTGTGTGTGTGTGTGTGTGTGTGTGTGTGTGTGTGTGTGTGTG
>NW_022280085.1:2089097-2127549 GCF_004355925.1 Anarrhichthys ocellatus | reverse complement strand
GTGTGTGTGTGTGTGTGTGTGTGTGTGTGTGTGTGTGTGTGTGTGTGGCAGCAAGGTAAATCGCAGCAGTAAATCGCAGCAGTAACTCCCTGCGATAGCACCAGTCTGTTTCAAAATGTGCTCTGCCACGTGCCTCCTGGTTCCCTCGAGGAACCGGATCTCTTTTTTTATCCAGCTCACGGCACAAAGGCCACACCGCCTCTAATACAAAAAGGAGTTGTGGCGTTTTAGGGAGGACCCCGCCTGTCCGAGTCGCTGTAGGTAACCGGTCCACCAGACTCATATTTGGGTCAGCGCCACAGTCCCGCACTCCATGGCTCCCTGACAGCTCCCAGTAGGGCCCCGACATCTAATTAAAATCAGTCACCTTCTGAAGTTCGAGCACGAGGAGCCGATCCACCGCTCCGGGAGCGAAACAGAAGAGGAGGGACCTGACATCTTCCCACCTCCGTCTGTTAGTCACATTTGTGCTATGTGTTGGTTACCAAGCCTGTCGAGCGTCCTGTTAGAGTCCTGTTTGAAACAACGGGTGTTCGATTATCAACACAAGCAGCGTCTCATTCGATTCCTTGATTTTGCCGGCTGAAGTGATGACCTCTGATTTTATCAGCTGTAGCTCGCCAGCTAGCTAATTAAGCTAACATTAGCTCCAAAGGTCGGTCGGACTTTCCATCGTTCCCGGCTGACTCGCGTTGAAAGGTGAATCTTTTATAAGGTGGGGTTGAGGAGCAGATGGAAAGAAACAAAAAGCAACGGTAAATGTTTTTTCCTTTCGGTGATTATTGTGTAAGCGGTTATAATTTGCAGGCATCCTTTTTGGATTTGGTTATTTCCTGAAATACAACAAGGAATGGGCAAAATCTCAAGCTTTTGATGATGATGAATTTACCTGAACCATAAAAACAAGTCACATGAGAAAAAACTGCACTTAATTATCCTATTTTTGGATTCGCAGATTCCCCAGATTTCACCCTGAGGGAACTGCTGCAGAAAATTCTCCACACAAACACACACTGGTTCGTTTTGAGGACATCTTGAAAGTTTGCCTAATGGAGCTTGTTAAGCCAGTTAAATTCAGGATGAATTAACTTATCTCGCACAGATTCAATCTGACAGTGCGTTCGCAAATGTGTGTTCATGCTCCTCTATAAATCCCTCCTTTGATCAGTTTTCTTTCTTTTCCTTTTTTTTTCTTTCTCGCTCTCTTAACCTCGGTTACGTGTCCTCTCCACAACCTTCCCCGTTCCTCACGCCGTTGCATCTCATCCACACTGACCTTTTTGACTTCATGTTCTATTCATAACCGTTCCTCCTTTCGCCTGTGCAATTTTAGCCTCATCTGTTTAGTCCTTGCTTTCTTTTCTTCGGTTGGAAATCTGCCGTATTCACCCGACTTCGGTCCGTTAGCGCTTCATCTTTACTCGGGTTTACCTCTTCCTTCATCTCTGGTTTAGTCTCCACGCTCATCAACACCTCCTCTTTCTTTTCTGACGCTTTACGGCCTTGCCCTCCCTGACCTCTCCTCACACCTGTTGTTTGTCTCACTCTCCAATTAACACTTGTCTTCTGTGAATCGATCGGAGCTCCTCAGCTTTCCTGCTCCACAATCTGTGGCTGGAGGGATCAATCAAATCAAAGTACAACCGCACAGGAAGACATTCTCACTTCCTGCTCTTTTCCTCGGGCAACAAAGATAAATCATACTGAGATAAAAGGCATACACAGTGAGAAATGCATACCCATCTTATTAAATAAATAAAAATGTCAGCACATCCAGTTCAATTCTAGGTGAAGCCCACACTACATCCTTGTGTAAATGTGGCACTACCGAGCCAAGCTAGCCTTTTCCAGTCGTTATGCTAAGCTGGGCTAACCAGGTTGTTCATATTGACATATAGAGGGGTATCAATCTTCTCACCTAACGCTCAGCAACAAAAGGGAATATGCATATTTCAGCCTGGCACATGTGAGAATAATATATAAAGGGTTACAGCAGCATTACTACAGTAAACTAGCAGTAGATATTGAGTTACTTCTAGCACTCTTAGAACAAAATTCTGCTTTTCTTCGTCACAGTTTAATCTCAGCAAAAATGTGCTACACTAAGTAAATATCTCTTGCGTCTCCACTCTTAGTTATCCTGAAAAAAGCAATTGTTTGCAGATGACAGAAGTATTTACATTCACAAAAAATTATGAACTTCTTGTCTGCGTTAGCGGCCAAGCTAACAAGCTTGCTAACTGGCAAGTTAATGTCTATGTTGGCATCAACGACAGCCCCCTAAGAGGTTGTCCTTTGTGAATTTAAAGGCATAGTTCTCCCCCCAAATCAAAAATACACATTTTTCCTCTCGCCTGTATTGCTATTTATCAATCTAGATTGTTTTGATGTCAGAGTTGTTTGTCTTCTGTCCAATATCATATGACTATATGCTTCAGTTTCAATTCCTACATGAAATTCAACTTAATGTATTCTTTATGCGCTTTGAGCCGAGTGCCATTTAGTTGTATTACAATGGAGAGAAGGCAGACATCTCTACAGCTGATATCTCCAAAACTAGCCGCCTCACACCAAAACAATCTAGATTAATAAGTAGCGCTGCAAATAACAGGCAAAATATGTATTAAGTTAAACAGCAATTCATTCAGTCAGCAAACAAAACATTCTCTCTCTGAAACTCATGCCACCAAGTTTGAACACTGTTTACCACCTTGAATGATGCCATTATGACATTGTGTATAGTTTTATATTTACAGGAATACAGTAATTAGAATATGTTCTGTAATATTAGAACACCCATGTCTTGAGTATTTAACCATGACCAACAGTCAGTAAGTCTGAAATGTGTTGTTTTGTTGTATTTGTCCTTTCTTTAACCTCAGAGCTTCCTGTACACATTTAACTGGCTGTCACAGAGGTGTCCTGTCAGCGTCCTCACATCCTCAGCCCTAATGTCAGTGGACTAACATTAAACTGTGCTGTGCCTCACCCACAGCCACCATGACCTCACACCGGCCTCAACAGAAAACTCTCACATTCACGCACAACCACACAGACACGGATCAATGCCTTTCTGTTTGTCTGTCCGTCTCTCACTCTCTGTTAAGCCTTCCAATCCTCTTTGCTGTTGATTTGACTTCACTGCATGCCATATCTCCCTTTTCCAAAACGCAGCCCTACGCTCACATCTAGGCCAGCACGCCGCTGACCCAGGTTAATGAGACAGATGGCGGGGTGGGCTCCTTGCTGCGACGGTGGAGGCCGTGGGTGACGACTTTCTGCCCCTTGACTTCTGTTCTCAATTCTGCGGTGGAAAGGGAAATGAGGAAAACTGTTCCGCTACTGCGAGGTAAAAGTTGCGTTACTGGAGAGAATAAATGTACGAAGCAGGCTCGCAGCCCATCACGAAATTAACAGGGACGAGATGAAATCACGGCTCGGAGAGAAAACGATAGGCTTTCTATTCATGGAGAGGAAGAGGTACGTGTTGTTTTCTTCACCGCACGTTAAAGTGGCTTTATCTGCTCTGCCTATCTGTGGTGCTGATGGAGTAATTCACCACAGTCTGCTCAGCTCCCACTCTGCCTGGGACACAATCACAGCTCTGATCTAACTGCTCCCAATAGTAATCACCCCACCCGAGCCAGCGTATTATTGAATCATCACACCATTTTTACATTTGCATCATCTCCTTGTTCCCTCACATTTTCTTTTTTTTCCGGTCACCTTAAAGCTGGTGTGTAGGCAACTTTGGAGGAACCAGAAAGAGTTAGCTAGTTTTTGAAAGTATGGAACCGAAAAAAAAACAATCAGTGCCCCTCCCTCTAGGCCTCCCTCCAAAGCCACTCCCCCAAAACACAAGAACGCGCACTGCCTGACTGACGAGTCCACGAGAGCGCGACATCGTCATCGTCGGTAACCGTATACAGCTTCCTCATGTCTGACATGTAATAAAACACTTAACATTATCTTAATGAACGTAAACAACGAACATTGTTGTTGCTAGCAGTCACAGCTGTCAAGCTAGCATGCTAGTTTTGGGAAGATTTTCATAGAAAAATTGAGTTTGATGCAGTAATTTACTCCTGGCTAGCTAGCCAACGAGTGCACGAGCCAGTGTGATTGGATGAGCTTATGAGCAGGCCTGCGACAGCCACAGATACCAGATTTTCTTTTCTGTCGGGGCGTTTTATTTATCAACAGCTGACGGGATGTAAAGAACATTTAAACAAAAATAAAATAAAATGCATCTCAAATAAATCACCTACCCTAGCTTTAACCAGTTATTTCACTCCCTCTGTAGTTGCGTTCACAGTGGAGCTGCCTGCTCCGTGTACCATATTCCCAGTGGGCCCGAGGCGGGTGTCGCATCGCCCTGATTGGCTACACAGTGGAGCGAGAGAGATAGACATTAGCAGAGAGTGTGGGTTTGTGCCGTCCTCTTGCCTATCTAGCGGCTTCGGTCAAAACTCCATTCCTGTGAAATGCGATTAGACCGAACAACGGCTGTCATTTCTGCTTCTTAGCTTTGATCCATTTTTTTTCAGTTAGGCAGAGAGGAGGGACACCTCAGGGGTCCTGCTTGGCCGATGGAGTGCCACGCTTCACTCAGCACCTAGAAGATCTCTGACGAATGCCAGAGTGCCCAATCAGCATTCACAACGGGGGGGCAGCTCACCACCCTCTATTCATAGATCTTTGCATTTGGCCACTGAACCAAATCTGTGGTGTTCTGTGTGTAGCTGTGTTTCACTCACACTCACAAAAGTCCTCTGCAGAATATTATTAAAGAGTTGGCGCTTTAATCTTGGTAGTCTTGGTAGTTTGAGGCATGAGACGTTTAGTGGCAACCGTTGAATGCTGCTCCGCACTCTGGTTTGAGGACGGAGGCCTATGTGTCTGATTGGGCCACTTGATGAACAGCCTTCATCCACTCAAAAACGTACACACACCAATACACAAGCACTAATGCAAAAAATTCCCATTTTCATGCAGCTATTTTTTTCCCTACATTTTGTCAAGAACTTTCAGAACATGGTGTTCCACCCTGGTCCTCTCTCTGATTCAGGTCCATCCGTCAGACGGCCCTGTGGTCAGTGGCACCAGGGTGAACCCACCTCCGGGATCAGGAGGATTACAGAAAAGATGATTAAAGATGTAGAAATATGAGATGAGAGAGAGAGAGAGAGAGAGAGAGAGAGAGAGAGAGAGAGAGAGAGAGTTTTTAAGGAATGTAACAGCAGATTTTGGGTGTGCGGCGGAGCTGGATAAAAATGGAAGGGGAAAGACAAAGAATATAACCTACTTTTTCCTCCCAGTGGAAAGGAACAATAAAAGACAAAAAGCGAGGGATTAGAGACGCTGCAACACAATGACGAAGAGGTTTCTGCTTCTGTGAGAAAGAATACATTTATACTGCTAAGTGTATATCAATGTAGTAACAAGTGTTTGGGCACCAGGACAGATTCTCAGCAGACGGTGGTTTTCGATGTGCGATCACGCGACAACTTCCGCAAACTCATCTGCGTTTGCGTCCGTGTGTTTGCGCGCCCATCCGTCCGCCATCCGTGAGATCGTGTGTGTCTTTTTCTTCTCTCAGCCGTCATTCTCTATCACGTCAGCGGATTGAAAACGCATGCCGCCGTCCTCGTTTTTCAGACCTCCCGTTAAAAAACAAATCCCGGCGTGAGCCACGTGTGAGTAAAGGTGATGGCGGTGATCCTGACGTGCTCAGATGGGCGCGGCGTTGTCCATTAGCCCCCCCCCCAAAAAAAAAAAATCTTGCACAAACGCCGCCGCGCGGAGATCGAGGCCGCTGAAGATGACGACGGATAATGGGATACTAGTGACAGCGAGGCGTCTCTTTGTGCTTTACACATGAACGCCCAATGGTGTCAGAAGCATTAGGTCTCACGGCTGCAGAGTGGTCGGCTCATCCTGTGCGGTGCAAGAGAGGCAGCGTGCTTTAGTTTCACTCCATGTCAGAGATAGGGAGCCCGTGACCGCTCGATCAGTTACTTATGAGTGATCGTATTTCTTGACATTTAAAGTTTCATCATTCACTACAGCGCGGCGGTTTGGAACAGCTATAAACACTTTAACCTTAAGAGGAGGACGCCACGGGCGAAAAAACATGCACTGCTCAGTTCAGAGATTTGGGAGAATTGTACTTCCATAACTTGTCTTCTTTCAGACTAGTGCAGGGGTCGGCAACTTTTACTATCCAAAGAGCCATTTTGCCCTATTTTCCACCAAATAAAATGTGTCTGGTATCACAGCTTATAAAGTTATATATATATATAGTTATATTATATATACAAAAACTATAGTTTGTTATATTTATGAAATTATAGAACAAGAATAAAGACAATTCTTGACATTTTATTGCTATTTTCAGTGACGGTATCAACTCAAACTCCAAGATAAGTGGTGTTCCCTTTGGAAGATTTTCCACTGTGCAAACAATAAAATGAAAATGTTAAACGCATACATTTGGAAACGATCACGTGTTCACTACTTGATTGGTTCTTAGCAGTCATGACGTGTCGTCACACCCCTATCACGTGACCCTTTCCCGGAAGATCACAAAGAACAATAGCCTTGATTACCAATCGACTACCAGGTTCATTTAACATGGACAACTGAGTACAGACGTTACTGACCTTGTTGTCTTTACTAGCAGCTGTTGTTCAGTTAAAGTCAGCATTTCTGCGGAGGAAGCATCTGTTTTTGGAGCGATTAGTGAGCGGCGTGTCCAGCGGTGTTATCAGACCTACGGAGCGGACGTCTGAAGTCACAGTTAGAGGCTTTGAGGAGGACGGACACAAAACAGAGGACTTTCCTTTTCTTATTATTGTTTATTCTTATTATTTCTTAACTATTGTGAAGTCCACACACATAAACTATAAAGGAACAAAACATTGATTGCTCTCCAGTAGGACAGAGACTTCAGCCTCCAGCAGAGCTACGAATGAGAACAGACAACAACGAAACCGAGGAAACGAGTGAGAGGCGTGTGTTGACCACTTTTGTGAACCCATAATCTAGTAAACCTTTACGTGTAAGTGTTAATATTAAAGTAAATTTGATATGTGAGAGAGATATAGAGCAAGACCCGAAGCGCTGTAACTAAGTGAAAAATAAAACTTCTAAAACTTTCCACGAAATGTGTCTGTTTGAGTTTATAGAGGAAGATTTTAGAGAAGATCTTAAGTATCAAGCACCACCTTTCATTCTTAAAGACTACTTAACTATGCAACCAATCTACTTCCTGTTTACACCGGCACCCACCTGCATGCTGTACGTGAATAGTCCCGTTTTCAGGCGTTATAGTCTGGACGGAGATCATCTCGAAAACGATGCTGAAACGCCGTGTGGACGGAGATCGTTTTAAAACGTATTAGTGTGGATGTAGACTCAGGGAGCCGCAACAGAGGGGCTGAAGAGCCGCATGCGGCTCCAGAGCCTGAATGTGATCCATAATACACATTCAGGTGTTTGTTTTAATACTTTGTCTGTTTGCAGCTGTAGATTTCTCCTAAATTCAGCAAAAGTTAGCATAATTTGCATAATTTGTTATATAAAAAACAAGTTTCTATGTACGTAATCAAATGGGGAAGTTCAATGTCAATATATATTAGTTACTTTTTAAAATTCATCTGTAGTGTCTTCAAAATTTGTGGAATTCTACATATATATTTCTCAAAAGCTTTTCTTTCTTCGACCCAAAGCCAGACATCTCCACTTCAGTAACGTCAACATACACCAAACCTTCCAGTTTCACTCCTCTCTATATAGAAGGTCTTTACTGAGGGCTTTGTTCATATATCATTCATAGCCTGATTCATAGAACATTTGATTTCCTAAGAAAATGGCAAAAATGTATATCTTTTGACAACATTTTCAGATTTATGGAAAGATACAAAGAGACATCCAAAATTCCCGCTGTAGAAACCTTTGACTCTAATATGTCGACAAAATGAAACAAGAATTTTGAACTTTGAACCAATTTTCACATTTCTGTATATGTATATCACCCTATATTTAATAAGATGATGCCTCATTTGCATATTTAGCTTGCGTAATATTTTCCGACACAAAAAAAGTGTCTTAATGTTAGGAATCAACTGGGGAAGTTGGTAGTGATCTCCTGGTCACATTTCTTTGTCATCTGGTTGTGTCTTCCTTTTATGGCATGGTCACATGACACTTTCTTTGCCTTGCATTACAAAGTGGATGGAGTAGTAGACCATTCTTCTGCTTTTCCTTCTTCTTCTTGCAGCATTGGTTCATTTTACGTCAGGACTCAGTCATCATCTGTTGACTTCTGTTTTTTACGTATTGTTTTTTCCCCGCTTTATTTGATCCCGAACACAAGCTGAACAGAGTCAGTCGCTATTTGCAGAAGGGGGATGCTGATGGAGGCAATGTTGTGCATGTGCAATCATCCAGGCTCGTTCCTAGACGCTTGATTTAGTCCTCGCAGCTTTATTGATTACCGCACGATGGCCACTGAAGCTGGTGTTAAATCGCACGTAGTCACCGTTAACTTTAAAAAAGAGCTCGTTAATGTTATAATCCCACTTGTTCATCCCATCACTCCCGCTCTCTTTTATTCGTTCTCTGTCATCTCCGCAACCCTCCTCACTCATCCGAGTGGAACATCCCCCCCCTGGTCGTTTTCTAATTGACGCGTGTTGCGTAACAAGGGCCAGTGTGAATGCACTCTCACATTTGACTAATACCCACTGACACAAATCAAGATCTGATTACTCACATGCACAGAGCAGAGAATGGGCCCTGTGCTCGTGACGTCGTTAATGTTTCATTCCTTCACTCCTTCCTCTTGTTCCGCTTCTAAATCATGCATGTGAGTACGCTTGTAATGCACGTCTTCGTCCACACTCCCCCCGCCAATCTTTAAACTCATCTTGCTATTTTCTAGAAGTCATCTCGTCGTCCTGCGTCGTCGGACTGTGGACTGGACGCTTAATTTCAAGGGATTATAATCCGCTCGTCCCTGAACCGCAGCGACAAGCGCGTCATATTTAACTACGAATCCTTGGCGGAGGCAGGGAGCCCGAGAGAGAGAGAGAGAGAATTTAGGGAATGTTGGTTGAAATAATGCGCTACATGATTCACATGGATGCCATCCACACATGAATAATTCATTCTTGCAGTATTCCCCCCCCCCCTCCCCCCAACCTCATCTCTGCTCTGACTGTTTCTCTCTTCCTTTTTCTTTCTTTGCTCTTCAACTCTTCTATTGTGTGTTCATGCTCTCACTCTTCCACTTAATCTCTCGCACGCTTATCTTTAAGAGTTTGGCTTCAGATGTGATGGGGGGGTAGTGTGTTAGGAAAGTATCAGAATTCATTTTTTTTCGATCAAATCCTTTCATTTTTCAAAACTTGGAGCTTAAATTGAGCATACAAACAAAATCATCGGTATTTACATAACTCCGCAATACTGGATATGGATCACAAGCACACAACGTGGTCATCTTATTTATCCACAAACATCATGACGGTCATTAACCGCTCTTATTCCAGTCGATCAGTCGACTAATCGGCCGTTTTTAGTCTTAGTCGACTACGGTTTCTTTAGTCGATTAGTCATTTTCTTGCTTTTTCAAGCTTTTTCATGCCTAATGACTTATGTCCAATAAGGGTGTGTTGATTTTGAAACCTGATATATAAATAAAATAGTAGAACGAACCTTCCCATTCAAATCAACAAAACAGGATAGTCAGAGCGATGGCCATTTTTATGTGTATTGTGGAAATTGCGACCATTGTAGCGAGCTAACTTACAGATACAGTAAACTAAACCGACTTGCGGCAAGAAGGAAAGTCTTTGAGGTGAGGTTTTGCAGTACTGACTAAAACGAGCAGTGGAGTAGTTGCGTTACAAAGCGAAGAGCACCAGAGTAAATGAGTAAAAACAATGTAATGCTTCATCCACTCACTCTTGTCACAGCGTAGAAAAGCACATTGCTATCGCCAGATGGGCGTCAACCTTGTTCGCCACATTTTCTCTAACCAATTAAAGCATGGTGGAATTAGCAAGCCAACTAGCCAGCTAGTTAACTAGCGGAACGCTGGCTAGCTAGCTAGCTTGCCAACAGCGGGCTGATGTCCAGCAGCAGCGCTGGGTCTAACACAGGCGGCAACCTCCGGTTCTGCCGAGTAAAGCCGATGTGGAAGTGTCTTAAAACTTGCATTATCTCTACTGACCATCAGGGGGCGACTCCTCCGGTTGCAAAAAGTTGTAGTATTGTATAGAAGTCTATGAGAAAAACTTCTTACTGGATTTATTACCTCAGTAAACATGAGTTTATGGTCTCAATCTCTAGTTTTAAGTCTTCTTCAATACAGCATGATGTTCACTTAGTACATTTAGTATAATTTGGCAGCGGCAAAATCGCCAAACTTGAGGCTTCAAAACGACAAACCAGTGGGTGACATCACAATGATTAAGTCCACTTCTTATACCCAGTCTATGGTCCCTCCGCCTCACCCCTCACTGTTCTGGAGAAGGGCAACCTAGCTAACTAACTTGTCAGCCATCCGTCTGGAGCTGCATTTGCTCGCTCTCTTCTCAGCAAACACTTAACGGCCCCACTGACATGTTTTTGTCGCCATATCAACAAACATTTTCTTTTGTACTAGTCAAATGACCACGGCAAACAGTTTAAAAGGCGTTCTACTTCTATTCTATTTCTATGGAGGGACCTTATGATTGACCGTCTCAAGAGGCCAAACAAACATTCACAGAATGAGCATTCACATTGGACAAAAAGGGCACCGAGGCCAAACAGACACCACGTTACAGCTCGGCCCGAGGCAAAGCGTTCAAGAGCACTCGTCCACTAGCGACGGCACAGTACCATTATATCACATCGTGTGGTGTACACATGCTTAAACCCTCCACAGTCCCCATGGAAACGGCCGCTATGCCGTCTTTAATTGGCCCACAAACGTTTGTCCACAGTGCGACGGTGCCCCCTTACACCTCTGATTTGAAGCTGCTGATTAAACGCCCTCCGCTTTGATTTCATGCTCGTACTAGTGTTTGGAGGGTTGCCATGGAGCACCCAGTAGGGTTGTGTTTCGCTAATGAAAGAAGGCACTCGGCCGGGCACGCACTTCACAGTCACTGCTGCACCGACTGGGCCCCTGCATGTTATTACCTCATTAGACTTGGCTCGGAAAAAAAGCCCAGTAGCACAAGCCTTGGCTGAAACGTGATCATTTGAATCTCTTTGGCTCCGTCTTTCTCCGATTCTCTTTCTGTCCAGTAGTTCTTTCACTTTCTCCTGCTTTCCTCAGACACCAGTGCATCGCCCACCGTCACCGCGGGGGGGGGGGGGTAAATGGGGGTTTATGTCAAATGTGGAAAGAGGAAGAACAAGGTTTATGAGTTTTTCTGGGATCGAGTCAGCGTTTAAGTGGATCCCACTACTGCCTCAGCAGAGCACGGAAACTGTTGGGATGATTTAAGATGAAGCGCATTTCTCTATGGTAGATAGTTATTCATTTAGGGAGCTGTGTTTTAGTCCGTGCCAGCTTCTCTGAGTTCTGTAGGCTGTCGTACAGATGAGTCCATTAAGGGGTCATCAGTCTGCAGAGGCGCCGCTGTTCAGACTCACAGGGAGTGGATTGAGCACAGTCGTCTGACCAAAACTGCCAATATCCAACAACAGCAGCTGCTATTTTAGCTCTAGACCGCAGTGAGTTTACATCTCCATGCGGCCACAAGCAGGGAGCCCATGCTTAATAAAACAGATGATGATTAAGTCTAATTAGATTTGTTTGCCCTGAGATCATTAGTAATGCACAGAGTGAGTGCAGCTAGTGGTCAAAATGATTCCTCTGTGTACAGCTGTGTTATGTTACAACTCTGAGTTTATTGTCCTCCTCCCTTGTGTGAGCTACCTGTGCAGAATATTTGATAGCATTTAATTTATTTTCCAAAGATATAAAACTACTGAATTATGTATTATTAATAATAAATCGCACACCAGCAATTTAGTAAAAAATCTACATTGACACAAAAAGAACAGGAATATAGTATTCAAGTGTAAACCTTTTCTTAATGCAGCAACAAATGGGCCAAAACTTACAAATGTAGAAACGTGGAATTGAATGGAAAAGATCGGCTCCATTTGAACCAATACCTGATCCGCTTATTTAAGTCAGCATCAGCCCGATATCAGTGTTGGGCAATGTGTTGGTAATAACCATTGGTAATAACAACAGTGAGAGTCTTCAGACGCGCTAGCAGCTCTTTGTACATACATCATACATCCATGCTTCGAGCTAAAATGCTAACGCACAAAACACGCTAACACGCTTGTAATGACAATCTTGACACCCTTATGTTTTAAATTAAAACATGTAACAAATGCTATTCTGTGCATGTAAAGAAAAACAACACTAAAGTTTTTAAACCGGCAGTTCTGTGTTTTCTTTTGTGTGCGCAGATTCTTGTCGGAGAGCTGTGCGCCTTCTTCACCAAAGCAGAGGGAACCCAGGAGAAGACCATTGTCACTGCAGACTGCTGCTACTTCAACCCCCTGCTGAGACGCATGATACGCTTTCTAGGTGAACACGCTGTTTTGTATCACTCAGCCCCCTTCTGCTCTTTACAGGCAAGGAAAGGGCACTCTGCCGTCTAGGTGTCAGGTTTTTTCACAGGGAGAGCGAGAGGCGAAATCAAACAGATCAAAACAACATGGAAGAAAAAGGTTATCAGAACGTGACCTGCTACACTTGAGAGTTTGTCAACCAGAACTTGTGCTTGTAGCTGTTAATTGGACGATTGGATGAGGTGAGATATTCAGGATCACGGCAAGAAGACACTTGTGAATATTAAGCAGCCTGCTAATTTCAGCTGAGGTGGAAGCTTCTTCTTGCGATTTCACACCTCAGCTGATAATAATGTGTTGGGGCTATTTCAGGAAGGGAAAAGTTTTATCTCGCAGCGCTGTTAACATGTCTTGAAATCTTTCAAACATCTAACTTGCTTTTCTTCATCTCCTTCAACCCTCCATCGGCGCTCGTCTCCTGGCCCAGGTGTCTACGCCTTCGGCCTGTTCACCACCACCATCTTCGTCAACGCTGGCCAGGTGGTGACAGGAAACCAGACGCCCCACTTCCTGTCCGCCTGCCGGCCAAACTACACTGCGCTGGGCTGCCAGTCCACCATGCAGTACATCGCGGAGCGGCGCGCCTGCACAGGCAACCCGCTGATCGTCATGTCCGCGCGAAAATCCTTCCCGTCCAAGGACGCGGCGCTGAGTGTCTACTCTGCCGTGTACACAGTGGTAGGTTGGAGCCCGCTGGAGGTGATGCTTTGCGCTTCTGAGGGCTAATCCCGCACCGATGTTTTCACGTTTTCACTTTATTCTATGGGATTGAAGTGCAAAACTTTTCTTGCTGAGAATCCAGCAATGTTGAGTGTTAGTGAAGCAGATCGATACCAAATTTGATACCATAATGAGGTTTGATACCAAACCTCATTATGTTAATGAACTGAAGTCATAAAGACTATTGAAGTATTGACTTTGCTAATGTTGAAACATTTTCAAATCGTGAGGAACACTTCTTTACCTTTATTCGTGCCAGCTAGATCAAAAAGTGTCTCCAGTATCCACCCTCATCTTTGTGTTTACTTCATAAGCAATTTCTCTCAAAATTCCATTTGTGTCCAGTCAAGAAGAATAAGTTAGTTTTCTTTGCTTTTGAAAAATCCAATGAGGTTATAACGACGCATATGTCCTGCCGTGTGCCTCTCTGCAGATGTACGTGACGCTGGTGTTCAAGACCAAAGGCACGCGGCTGACCAAGCCCACCATCAGCCTCACCCTGCTCTGCCTGGCCATGCTGGTAGGCGTGGTCAGGGTGGCCGAGTACCGCAACCACTGGGCCGACGTCCTGGCGGGATTCTTCACCGGCGGAGCCATCGCTGTGTTTTTGGTGAGCGCCTAGACCGGACAGGAAGTCATTATCCGTGGCAGGTTTACCACTCGCAATTCTTAGCCGTTTTTAAACAGCTGGTCTCCAGTTTGATGTAGACGGAAACAAAAGGGAAGAATAAGTTAGCCCTCATATTAGAGTACAGTATGAATACAATTAAATTGTTGTACATCTTTAGCCGGATTTTCCGGAGTGTTATCGTCCCTTAAACTAAATAACGAGTAAGACGAAGCCCATATTTTGATTATAAATTCTGATATATTATCATCTTGGCCCCCATGGGGTGGATGTTCCCGTTCTTAATTACATGTTTTTTTTGCAGTCATTTTAGCAGACGCTTTTATCCAAAGCGACTTACAATTCAGATTCTATCACGCTTCTACACCGTAGGCACAGCTACAGGAGCAATTTTAGGGTTAAGTGTCTTGCTCAAGGACACATCGACATGCGACTAGCAGAGCCGGAGCCGGGGATCGAACCGCCGACCCTCTGATTTAACAAGTATTTTAGCACAACTAGCTGGACATGCTAATGTGTGCAGCTGACGTTTGCATATGCTTTTTGCTTTCGGCAAAAATAAACAAGACTCTAATTCTTGAGACACCAGTTTTTACCCCCTGAAGAGTCCAATAGATTTCACTGAGCTATGATTGGACCATCCCAGTGAGGGTTTAGCGAAGGGGTCAAATCTCACCACATCTCTCTTTTCTTCTCCCCCCCCTCTCGCCTGGCCTCTGTCTCTTCCAGGTGACCTGCGTGATCAACAACTTCCAGCAGATGCTGCCAAGCCCTCCCCCGCTGCGCCCCCAGCGCCCCGAGTCCGTGCTGGGCATGCAGATGGTGACGCTGCCCTGTGTGGAGAGTCCACTCGAAAAGTTAAGTGGCCCTCAGGTAAGGGGCGGGGGTGGGTGCGAGGCACGCCTGCGCTCATTAAAGAGGGGCTGAGATGCACACCCCTTGTCTCTTACCTTGAATTCGTTCCCCCCCCCCAAGAAAAACCCCAGATCAAATCCCCAAACATGCATGCTCCAAGTCCCACCTGCACCCCCAGTACCAAAGAAAGCACCCAGGTGAATCCTCTAAATCTCCGAGCCTTGTCGTAGGCCGATAACATTTGTTCTAAAGGTGTGAAATGAGCCGCGGTTTAATTTCAGACAGAACAAAGATGTTTTACGTCGTAAAAGAGGCGCTGCCTCGCTGCTAAACTCCACGCTGTTACACATTTCCATCTTATCGGGGATTTAGAGAGTCACTTATCTCTTTGGGGTGACTCAGCAGTTTGGCTGACACACTCAAGGTTTTAATCTCCCATTCGGATGTAAAGCAAATGTAAAAAAGCTCAAGGGTCCCCCTCGACATTTCGACGGTGCGCGTCTCCTAAAAAGATTTCATCTGGCGAGTGTTTAGGGAAATGTCTTGCGTCCTCTGTGGTCTGTCTCCGTCACTAACCCTCACCTGACTGCCTCTTTTCCTCTGTCTCCCACCTTGCCTCTTTCCTCTCAATCTGCTCCCTTGTCCCTCACTCTCCCTCCAGCATCCTGCGCTCTCCTCCTGCCCACCTTACAACGCCTACGTCCAACCATTCTAACCAACCTTGAACCCTTCTTTCCGCCCGCCATCGCCACCCCCCCACACTATCTCCGTCATCTGTTGCCTTATTTCTGTTTCCTGCTCGGTTTCGCCTGTGTTCCCCCAACTCCCCTACCTACTCCTCCTCTTCCTCCTCATCAAGCGCATCACTCTTGATTATTCTTTTCTTCACTTTTCTCTCTCTGCCCCCATCCTCTCCCTCTCTCTCTCTTTCTCACTCCTCTCTTTCCCCTGCAGACTCCGCGTGGATCTCCGTTCACCGATGTCACATGACCATCAGCCCTATCGGTTCCCCGCCACCCCCGATGTCCTCATACCGTCTCGCTCCATTTCCAGCGAAGTCTAGACCAGCCGGAGCAGCACTCGCCGCGCTGCGCCGCCCATCCGGCCGGGCGGTACGCGACGCTGCACCGCTCCTACTCCACGCAGGTCTAGACCTCTCACGCGATCCAGCACACACACACACACCATCCTGCTGCCCTCTCAAACCCCCGGGGAACCGATAGGCAAACTCTTCAAAGACTTTTCTCTCTGCTAGACATTCAGCACAGAGTCAGGAACAGCTTCCTTTTTTTTCATTTTGTATAAGTCTTTTCTCGGTTGTGTGACGCTCGCTTTCGTCTTCAGTGGCGTGCTCTCTTAAAGGAAAAACACTTCAAACCGTGACTACTGAGAATGTCCACTGCTTTTTTTTTTAAACATCATGAACGAGGTCTCGCCCGTTCGAAGGAGGCTAAACGTGACGGGGAACTCCCCGTGTGACTTCGCCGTCTGCTGTCAGGAGGGGACGTGTTGGACCAAAGAAGCCCTCTGAAGGATGCGCGTGCTGCTGAGATTTAAACCCTTCAAAACAAAAATACCCTACATCCTTTTAGCAAGCCATATACACACACACACACACGCACACACACAAACACACTCGCACAGTAGTGTGAGTAGCAGTGCCCTTGTCAGATGCGCATGCGATTTACACAGATCAAAGAATCCATTTCATATCTCTCAGCAGAAGCACCAGACAATAGCAAACAGGATGAAAGTACAGACAAGATCGTCACTTGGCTATTTTCTTCTTTTTTTCTTCTTCTTCTCTCAGATGGTTGCAGCTTTGCCCAAAAAAAAAGAAAAAAGAAAGAAAACTGATGGGAAATGCAAACACATTTGATAAGACAAAGCCGAGCTCCCAACTGCAGGTTGGCATATAAAGTGCATCACATTCGGGAGCAAATATTTGTTCAGTTTTGTATTCTTCTGAGACGAGGAGCTTTCATACAAAACACTTCCTGTAATGCCAACAGACCTTTTTTTTTTATCTCTCGCACGGCATCGCTCACACTGAACTGGAGTTTTCTTTCTAGCCGAATCCTGGTAAAAGACGATGCGACGAACTGGCCGAGTCGTGTAACTATTGTGATTCATTTCTGAGATTTTATCAACAGATTTATTTATTGACATGTACATACGGTGTGGTTGCAGTGAACGCTCCATGTGGCGTGACAGTTTTGCTGACTTTGATTTGCACACTCCCTGAAATCCATGTTTTTGTTTGTTTTTTTTCATTCACCCTTCTCCCCACACATCTTTTTTTACAACCTCTGTTTAGCGTGCTGTGAAATGTTTCCCTCTGCTGGACGACACACACACACGCACACACACACACACAAGAGTAAAGTCCAGTTTCACAGAGCACATGCGTATTCAAACACCTTCAAAAGCACACACATGCACAATCTCACACACACACACACACCTTAATCCCCTTTCTAACATTGAAACCTGCTTGTATGATGTTGTACATCAATCTTTTTTGTATTGAGAGTGGGATTTTTACACAAGCATCACCAACACTAAGTCTAGAGATTTTGGGGGGGGGGGGGGGGTATTGTATGTATTGCGATGATAGAGAACCGTGCGTATGAAGGTGCTGAACTGCTCTGGACCAACAGCGGTTTCAAAACACCGGATGACTCACTCCTTTGGCCTCTGGGCCGAGTTAAAAGTCACGGTCTATAAGACGCTGTGTGTTCGTTAGGTTATGAACTCCAAGCCCTTTCTGTTTGGAATTCTCATGTGAGCATAAACGGTGGATGTGAACCACTTTTCATGTCAAATCTCCGGACGCGTTCGCGGTCTCGTGTTCAGCAGACGGCCCAACGTAAAAGTTGACGAAGCTAGCATACGGTGAGCTAACGGTGATGCGACAAGTCAAAGCAGCACTAAGTGAGTCAAGCTGTGAACGCAGCACGTCCAGCAGACACGGAGCAACATGAGCGTTCTTTTGGAGTCATGTTTCTATACTCCGGTCCCACCAACTTATGAGAGCAATATCTGGCTCTTTAGCTACTAAATAAGAGTGCGTTTCGAGCCGCCCTATTTCTGTCCGAACCAGTCTCGGGTCTGAGAGAGTAGTAACCTAAAGCACTGTGTCACCCTGTCACGCAACTGTTGTTGCCATGTTTACAGCTCGGTGACGAAATTAACAAACTCATAATTTGTATGTATTTTTACACAATATTTTCAGTCAAAGGAACCTTGAGCACCACGTCAATTAGGCCGAACCCGACCCGAGCTCCATTTGTTAATGTTAGTCCGAACACCGTGTCGGGTCTCCGCGCTCCGCACTGCGAAATGCTCCACCGCTTTCAACAACTATCAGCTAACTTTATCCGTCTGTCGTTTGGTGCTAATAAACGTATCGATTAACCGCTTTAAGAAATGTAATCTATAAGCTGTGTGGTTTTGTTGGAAGTCTCTGGAGTCCCCACATTTCTTTTATAATCTTGTTAGCGCAAGATAACGTTAGCTAACACGTCCTGACCAAAAATCACTTAATGCTGCTTTAATATCCATGTTGTATTTTTCTTAGCTGGCCTAATGTTGCCTTTGTTGACTTTTACATTTGGCTGTGTGAGCTGAACGGGACAAAAAAAAAGGGAAAAATTGCATTCGCGTCCACAATTATTATTATGTTTTTTATACGTAAAAAAAAGTTTCGGGACTTCTCTCTGAGCCGGGAAGTTCCTTGTTGTTCTGACATTTCTACCGAGCCACGACCACAACAAGTGGTTGTATGTGCAGCACAGCCATCAAGAGTATGTGCAGAATGACCCTCACACATTATCCAGCGTCCGATAAGCTCTGTTCTTGGAAAAGATTCTACCGAGCGTCTTCAACTTTGACTCGTCATAAAAACAGTGACCTTCTGGCGAGTCAGCGCACAAATACCATGCACCTGCAAAGTTGTGAATTTGAGTCAGACTCATGACCTTTGCCGCATGACGTCCCTTCGTGTCATATCCGTCCCGTTTGCTTTCCAGCCCTCAGTGTCCCGATGAAGCAGAAATGCCTTAAAAACGAATCCTAATGGAAATCAAACAGAACATCAAGTCCATTACATTGACAGCTTGTAAATGTGTGTGTTTTCAGTGCGAGCTTCTCATCCGCGCAAAAATTCTCAGCAACTCTTGACCAATTGCAGTCGGTCGGTATCTGAATCGGTGTTCACTGTGTGAGCGCTGCTTCGGCACAAGGAATGCTCCAATGAGATGCGAGCACCAAAAAGGGAAAACGCAGTGCAGAAAGAGTCCGATTTCTCTTCAGGTCAAAATAACGTTCTCCTCCAGGTTCAAACCGTCAAACACCGCGGCTCTCCTTTCCTCTGAAGTCTGCCGCGACTCATGTTTTACATCAAAGAACAAACACGCTGCGGTTGACTGACGTGAAATTTAAAAAAAAAAAGCTCCTTTCAGATCTGCAACTCTGAGGGAGAAACACGTTTTCCTTTGATCCTGTTGCAGCAAACCCTCTGTTTTGTAAAGATGTGTGTGACGAGAACAATAAATGGATATTGCAATAACAAACGCTGTCAGCGTGCACCATGTGTCATTTGGTGGGATGTGTTCATCTTGTGTCACAAACAGGTGTACAGTGTGTGTGTGCGTGTGTGTGTGTGTGAGGAGAAGAGACTTAACAATCACTAATCACTGAGTTTTATTTTGGCCAATCAGAACTCACCTGGGTTCATCAATACTGACTCTGAAGTGCAGCATCTGTGTGCTTGTTAGTATTTAATTATTGAGCATTCTGGATTTTTTTATATACTGTATGTTTTGCCAATTCTGCATGATTAAAAGATGCTCTTGGTTGCATTATGGGTATTGTAGGATCCAGTGTTTTTTTTTAGTTTGACCCACACTGGGAACTTAAAGTCAGATATGTGGGCCCCTGCTCTCTCCACTCCTTTGCTTACTGCTATACTGATCACAAGATCCGCTCACTAGCTTTTTACTTTCTTCATCCCCAGGATGAGGACCGTCCTCGTCTCCATTTGCTTCCACTTTTAGGTCATGTGATTACATCTCGGGCCATCTCCATGACAACTGAGCAAACTTTATCTGCTGATGGAGACCATGTGCTTCCAAATAAATCTAGTAAGTGGATCTTGTAAGATTTTTATAATCAAAGCTATTACTATCCTTGTTATTGTTAAAATCTATTTCCGGTGATGGATTGAGTACTCGGATCCTTTACTAAAGTGAAAATACAACAATGTGAGAATACTCCAGTGCAAGTCCTGCATTCAAAATCCCATAAAGCGCCGTACAGTATTAGCAGCAAGATGTAAAATATAAGGAAGTGCTTGTTTTATATATAAACATCGAACAAAAAGTTCGGAAATTAGTGTTTGGTAGATTATTTCTCTGCTGTAACGATGCTTCTTGGCAATACATCTTATACCGTTGAAAAGCCTGTTTATTTACCTTTCAAACGGTCCCCCATTTGTAAGGAACATGCATTTCTGGGATGAGCAGCACAGCTGAGTATGTGGGTTGCGCCCATGAAAAATTTGCCAAATCTTCTCTGCCAATGCCAAACAGTTTATTCTGCTGTTGCTATCGACCATCAGGCCCGTTTGCGCTAGTGTCGGCAACACCTGCACTGGAACCTGAACATGTGGAGGAACGTTATGTTCAGCGATGAGTCCAGATTCTGCCTAAGGAAGTTGGATCGTAGGGTCAAAGTGTGGAGAAGACGGGGAGAACGCTATGCTGATTGCTGCACCGATAGAGTAACACCTTTTGGTGGAGGCAGTGTGATGGTGTGGGGCGGCATCTCCATCACTGGAAAAACGAGGCTTGTCTTAATTGGAGGCAATCTCAATGCAGAGACATATCGAGATGAGATTCTGCAACCAGTGGCAATCCCATTTCTCCACAGTCTGGGACCGAACTCCATCCTCTAAGATGAAGACGCTCGCCCCCACAGAGCGGTTTATCAGAGACTACCTCCAGAATTTGGGAGTAGAGAGGATGGAATGGCCTGCCAACAGTCCTGACCTCAACCCAAGTGAACACTTGTGGGATCAGCTTGGGCGTGCTGTTCGTGCTAGAGTGACCAACACACAAATCCTGCTTGAGGAGTGGAATGCCATCCCACAGCAGTGTGTGAGCAGGCTGGTGACCAGCATGAGGACGAGGAGCCAGGCTGTTGTGGCTGTGTATGGTTCTTCCACACGCTACTGAGGCTCCTGTTTGTTAAATGAATGAATTGTAAAATTGCCAATATGTCTTGTTTCTTCCTTGTTACTGATAGACTTCAATCATCCAATCCACCAAACACCACCAAACAAGAGTCAATGGCAGAATAAGCTGTTTGGCATTGGCAGAGAAGATTTGGCAAATTTTTCATCGCCGCAACCCACATACTCAGCTGTGCTGCTCATTCCAGAAATGCATGATCCTTACAATTGGGGCACCGTTTGAAAGGTAAATGAACAGGCTTTCCAACGGTATAAGATTTATTGCCAAGAAGCATTGTTAAAACAAAGAAATAATCTATCAAACACTAATTTCCAAACTTTTTGTTCGATGTTTATATATATATATATATATATATATATATATATATATATATATGACGTTATTAGATTGTTAATACTGATACATCAATGTGTGAGCAGCATTTTACCGTTGTAGCTGGTTTAGGGGTTTGGTCCAAAGTGTCACATGATAAATCTGAAGGGTCGTGAAATGATTAACGGAAGAGGAAAGAATCTCTCTGTCTTTTACTTGCACTCGAATCATGTTGTTGTAATAAATCTTTGCTGGAGGTGGAACTTGACATCTGACACGTGACAAGGAGCCTCAGCCACAAGACAAAAAGGTAAGCACCGGATTCATCTTTAACGATGACTCGTATTATACGAGTGTAATATGTATCGTATGTAAACATCTTAATCTGTGAGGTACCTTGTAACCCTAGCTGTCAAATAAATGCAGTGGAGTAAAGTTGTATCGAATGGATACACTTAGTAAAGTACAAGTACCTCAATTGTTGAGTAAATCCAATTTCCACTACTGTCATCATTGGCGCTCCAGTGATTTGCAGTACATAAAGTTGAGAAACAGATTTGAAAAAGATAAAAATCGATGCGGCAGAGGCCGAGATGTTCTGACTTTAGTCAGATTATAGAATGTATCAGGTTTCAAAAACACATTTTACACTTGATAATGACATCTTTGAGGTTATATTCTCATCATATAGTACTCTCCACGAGTGGTAAACTCACTGGAGACCTACAGTATGACCCGAAGCATAAAATAGAAAGTTAAAAACAGAAGTACTCCCCATCCTGACCCACCATGTGTGAGGTTAAGCAGGCTCAGCACTGCCATCATGTGGTTTAATGTGTTCTCACCCACCACACGCCGTAGATGGATCCGAATATTGGTAATGAAGCACGAATACGAGGGGAGATTTTTAATATTGCAGCATATTGAATATGCAACATGATATAACGCTCCTTTGCGGATTATTAAAAAACAAGTTGAATTGTAATTTATGCAGGTTAGGAAATAACGAGATGAAACTAATTTGCATGAGATTTAAAAGATAAAAAGCAACATCCACTCTCACTTTTCTGTCCACTGACTCTAACACACCAGCCTGTTCGGAACCTCCACATGACTCCTCCTGTCAGGGTTATGCATTTGCAGGTTAAATCCACAAGATGGCAATGCACATCATAGACATGTGCTTGCATAAGTTTTGAAAGGGGGGGGCTACCGAGACACAATCCCAACCCAGCACTCATCTTTTCAGAACATCAGAGAGACTTCTCAAGCTGTGTCACGAAATGAAGGGGAAACAATGCAAGCAGCTAATGAGAAGATGTGCACCTGTGTACCGAATGAGACGTAACGAGCTCCATTTTCTTAATGTCACAGATAATGGAAGGAATTACTTATACAACTTCGTTCTGCATGCTAGATTTCCATAAGCGGTGCCTCTTTGACTCGTTTTTTTGGGGAATTTGCAGCCATAAAACACACAGAGAATTACGGCGATGTGCTCAAAGAAACCTTACAGTACAGCTGACACTAATTGGAGCCGGCTTAATTCTGCAGACTTTCGAGAGAAGCACCTGCATCTCCTGGAAAAAAAAACTCCGCTTGACTGAATTTAAACGACCACCAAACATCCCAGTCAGACAGGTTCAAAGGATGATGCTGTTTCCTCAGTGAAATCCCACCTGCAGCGTCTTTCTGCCTCTTTTTTTCTGTCTTTCTCTCGTCCATACAGGCCTTCATTAGTGTGGGCAGCACAACTCCCTCTGTTAGTTTGTTGGGAATTTTAATTCCACCGCGTTCCTCCCCGCATTCCAATCACAGAGGGCTTTTCTGGTAAATCTTGGTTATTTTATTTTTCAGCCGGCGTGCTGGTTGTGAAGGTGAATGTGATCAGTGTGACCAAACGCTTCAATAGCTGAGTGGTTTGACAGACTGCGAATGAAGGTGCATGTGAGGGGAAGAAGCCACAGAGAAGGGAAAAAAAGCACCAGAGAATAAGATGGAAGTGATATTTCTTAGAGAGTAATCATATTCTGCCTCTGTGCAAATGAAAATGTGAGATATTATGGTCTTTCTCTGAGTGCATTACTGTGAGTGGTGTATGAGACAGCATTTTAGAAGAGGACCATAAAGACTAAGCACCATTAAATGAAGATGGTGGGTAGATGTATAGAGTCAATGTCTTTACATTCAACTGAGTAAAAGTGTATGACATGGAGTAATCTGTGGGTTTATCTGCTCTAACGCAAGCTGTGATTGTTAGCATGTCCGGCTAAGTAGCTAATACCTACGGTACGGTGGCATACGAGCTCCAAGTTACTTCATGGCTGTTTGTAACTTGTAACCCCCAAACTAATGTGGGGTTACAACTTACATTACAACATTTAAAGAAAAAAAAGCCCTGTTCACAATGTGCACCGTGTTAGTATTTTATCGCTGTTTGGACCCGTGGCCTGGATGCTAACGGAGTTTAAGCTAACGATTGTAGCTCTCTCAGTTCACACTCCAGAACCCCAGCACAATTGTTACACAACGGCGTTAAGTTTGCCAGACACCTTGGTTTGTCAAGTCATCATCCTAAAAGTCTTTTCTCTTGTAATATTAAAGCTGAATATATACTGTTTGAAAATAGGTAGAAGCGGCCCTGAACTTATATTTTTTGGTTGTCATACCACACTGCAATACAGCGCTGTTTCTTTATTTCCATGTCTTCTAGATGCTATAGTGAGGATGATGACTTTTTGCGTCTTTAGCCACAGCCTTTTATCTCGTATGTTATTTAGTTATTTATTATTTATATATAAGTATTATATATTAGTTATTTATCTTGTTATTTACAAGATTCTTTTTTTAAAACAAGTCAAAATTAAAGCGTTAGCTAGGGACAGCAGCTCATGTAGCTAACGTCAGCCTAATTAGCTAGCTAGCTGTAGTTGATAAAATCTGCTAACGACAGTTGACATTTTGTCTGCTAGCCGGCTACAAATGATGCTAAAATACATGCTTTTGTCGAATCAAGACTTTCAAATGGTACATCTGCTACTGTTACCGTGTACAATGTGTTGTTTGTTCACGATTAATTCCAGTCTATTTCAGAAACATGTTTGTCGTGGACAAAAGGGATAAACCCCACGTAGAGTGATTGGTGGATCACATCAAGGTATTAAAGAAATACAACAGTTTAGTTCATTTTCATCTCAAATGTAGCCGTGGGTCCCGATTTATATTCTCATCCCCGTATAAATTTCTTTCTTTTTCTTCTTTTTTTTACAGCAGTGCAAGCAAGCAGGTGGCAGAAAGAGGCGCTACAGAAAATCTATAACAACCAGACAACAGGGCATTCCCACTCGAATCTCAAATTCCAGCCCCACTCCGTCTCGTCTCCTGTCTGCCTCCCTCTGTCGGGATGCGGGACCTGTTTCTAAAAGCAGGTGCTGTGGGTCCGGGGCCCATCAGTTTCCCCTGACAGTTTGGAGGTGAGGCGCAGTCAGCTGAAGCGCTCCATTGAGGAAGTCGCACATGTCATCATCGTGGTTAAGTGGAGGAGAGGAGGGGGAGAGACAAGCCGGATGAGTCATGATGGGACAGACAGAGACGTGGAGGGGAGGGGGAGGAAGAAGTGTGTGTGTGTGTGTGTGTGTGTGTGTGTGTGTGTATTGAATTTGTATAGAAAGGAAGCTACAGAGCAGGTGTAGAGCAACTTATTATGTTCCTGCTCCTCGCTCTTCTCTTTACATGAAAAGTAATGCACACACACACACATGCACACACACACACACAGACACCAGATGTCAGCATAATATTAATTTAGTTAAATTACAATTGTTCAGGCAGAACTACGTACGGGCTGACTCAATGAAAATACACATAACCGTGAGTTATTGATTTTGTGTTATGTGCAGAGGGCGTGAAATAAATTGAAAGTGTTACCGCGGCGTCAAGCGAAGTGCCCGGCGCCGACAGGAACATAATGTACACACTTAAATTCCCCCCTCCCCCTTCGGAACATGACTAGCAATTACAGATGCCTGTCGAAAAACGCAGGAGGATTCAATCAGGCAAAGTTGAGAACTCGTATCCACGTGGTATAGCTGGCGGGGGGTGGGAGGGGGGTTAATTAGTATACTTGGCTTTAACCAAGCGTGCAGGATGTTGAAGGGTTGAGGGATAATGCTTGTTTAGATACACGGGGCGCGGTGTCCGCAGATAATGTCTTCATTAACTATTGATGCGCTCGCACACGCAGGCAGATCGCCCCCCTGTATCCCAGCATCCCTCCAGCGAGCGATGCTGCATTCCCTGCACCTCTACACCTGTCTCCTCCTCTCACTCCGTCTCGTCTCCCTTTTTATCTGAGCATCGGGGGGAGGTGCCCCCACGGTTTTTCCCACCTGCACCCTCCTCCCTCTTCCCCCGCTCGCTATCCACTTCCTTCATCTCTGTCTTCATTCCCTCCTTCTATCTCTCCCTCTCTGTCTTTCACTTGAACATAAGCACAAGGAACACACCGCTCGCCCATCCTCCCTTCCCAACCCCCCCCGCACCCCCCACACACACACTTTCCACGCAGCCATTCACTCCTTGCATTATCTTTCCCGGAAATTGCATTTCCAGCACAGCCAGGGCCCCATTATGAAGAGGGAGCGACATGCTGTAACCTTTTTAAAAAGCCATTAGTGATGCACCTGCCCCTCCCTCCCTCCCTCCCTCGCAGCACCCCACCCCTCAGACCCCCCGCCGGCCCTCACCCTTCACACATGCTTCATCCCTCTCCCTTGCCTCACCCTCCCTGACCCCCTCCCCAACCTCACGGCAGCTGTAATGTCATTAGGGCCGCTTCCACGGCCATTACTCCCCCTCTGGCCGAGCGAGGAGCAGATGCAGAGGGGGAGCGGCGCCGGGGCAACGGTTGCAGCGATAAGTGTGCAAACGGTCAGGTGTAAAGGAAGGCCTGCAGGGGGACGGACAGGATGGATGCGTGGAGGAATAAAGATGAATGCGCAGTGTTTAGATGCGACAGCAACGAGAGCAAGAGAGGAGAAGGGAGTGCAATCGATAAAAGGTAAACAATGAACTGTCTATCTCTCCATCCCAGGCTCCCTTCGTCCGGCCCCCCCTTATCTAAACACAAACAGCAACTGTAACACCAGACCTGGGTGTCACGCTTGCCACACACAAATATGCAAACAGCCAAGCGGCGTAAACTACACACACACTCAGAGGCAACAACTCAATACGCGCAGTCAGCGGCGAGGAGCACCATTGTTGTTGCAATTGTCATGTAGTGTTGTAGTCGTGGACCACACTGGCTGCATTATCGTCCAATTAGAATGCAGAGACGAGCCGGGGAGGGCAGCGAAGAGGGGAGTGGAGTGCCATGGAGCAGTGGAGAGGCAGAGAGAGCGAGAGAGAGAGAGGCTTGAGACAAGCCAGGCACACAGACAGACACTAAATCCAATTGCATGGGCAGGTTCCAGGAAGTGGAGGATAGTGAGATAGAGGAGGTGGTGGTGGTGGTGAAGGAAAAAGTACCCCCCCTTCTTCTTCTCTACGGCACACAGCAGAGCATTGATGCAGCAGCTGTAGCTTAACTGTACTGTACAAGCCTTACACAACACACCTTCAGCCCACTGACTGACTGTCAATGTGATGGAGGTGCTGCACTACGCCGAGGCATCGAAAGGGGAAACCCAAAGGACACAAATCCATAAAAAGAAAAAATAACAAAGAAAGCCACTGTATGTTTTATGATTCCGCCCACTTCATAAAAAGCCCACTATCACACGGGAGGGTGTTCATTAAAGTAATTATTGGCAGGATGACGGCGCTGTACGCCGGGCCGCTCTGCGAGGCGACTGCAGTGAATGTTTATAAGAATATCTCACATGGGTCTATTTGTTCACGCGGCTAATGTGACTCTAATGCTCGGCAACGTATCGATCAGAACCGCGTGAGATGTTGGAGTAGGTTTAAATGATGGCCGGAGCTGGCAGTAAGGTTTGTAATCCTCCTCCATACAAGTCCCCTGTGTCTACTGGATGCTAACAGGGCTTGATTCACTTCACAGGAAGTCATGAGGGCACCATCCTCCCCACGCTCTCTTTCTTTATCTGTCTATCTATCTATCTATCTATCTATCTACAGTGGTAGATGAAGCATTTACATCTTTTACTTAAGTAAAAGTAGCAAGCTACAGGTAAAAATACTCCATTACATGTCTAACTCGAAGCTGTTTGATATCTTAGGAAACATACTTTTTGTTACTCTCTTGCAGAGAGTTAGATGAGAAGATTGATACCACTACAGTAAATGTGAAGCTACAGCCAGCAGCCTGTTAGCTTAGCTTAGCATAAAGACCGGATGTCCTGTCCAAAGGTATAGAAAATCCACTTACCAGCACCTCTAAAGCGTTGCGTCCCGTGTGTTTAATCCAAACAAAATGCTGTGAAAATAATGAAGCATTGTGGTTTTATTTCCCCCCATTAATGCTAATGCTAATGTAAGCTAGCCAGCTTTTGGCTGTCAATGAAAGTGTCATCAATCTTTTCATCTAACTCTCGGCAAGAAAGCAAACACAGTAAATGTATTTCTCAGAGTTATTGCTTTAACCTTTTAAAGATGCATCATGTTTTAAAATTATCTTCAGATGTTTTGATCACAAAAACTTGCTCTATCTAGCATAGCTTAGCTTAGCTTAGCATAAAGACTGGAAACTTTGTGGAAACCGTCCTGTCCAAAGGTATAGAAAATCCACCTGCCGACACCTCTAAAGCGGTGTGTCCCGTGCATTTAATCCAAACAAAAAGGGGCGTAAATAATGAAGCATTGTGGTTTTATGGGCATTTATTTACCCCCGTTCATGCTAATGCTAATGTAAGCTAGCCAGCTTTTGGCTGTCGATGAAAGTGATATATCAATCTACTCGCCTAACCCTAAATACAGTGAATGTAATTCCCAAATTGTTGAAATATTGCTTTAACCTTTAAAGATACATCATCTACATATGTTTTGATCGTACAATGTGATCTTCAAAAGTACCTATTAGCTGTTAAATTAAAGTGGTAGATTAAATATCCCCTTGAATTGCAGCGGAATAGAAGTATCAAGTTGCACACAATGGAAACACTTAAGACCTTTCAGCCCATATGAGCTTCTATTCATCTATCTATCTGTCTTTTATATAGACAAAATATTCTCTCCTTCTATCGCCCATCTCTCTGCCAAACTCCAGCAACCCCGTCCTCTCCTCCTCTCCTGCTCTCCTCTCCTCTCCTTCTATCCTCTCACTCCTTCTCTCCTCTCTCTCCAGACACTGACACCAAATCCCACAACAGACGCCCTGCTGATCGATACCATGACATCATCAGGCGTGGACATCATCAGTGGGCTGTGGGCGAGGTGCTGACCTGAAAAACACACACACACACACAGACACACATGCAACAGGACCTGAGGGACTGAGCCAAGCTGAGCTTCCTCACATCCCCTCCCAACCCTTATAACCTCTTGCCTGCCTGCCAACGCTGTTGCTGCTGCTGCTGCTGTAGTAAATCTGACAGATGACAGGCCCTGGACCTCTTTCACACACACATGGACACACACCGAGCTGAAAGACAATGTGTACGTTTCCCCCCCTTGAGTGGCTGATGGGTCTAAGTGCAGTCCAGACGAAGCACCGCACTCTGAGGCTGTCAAACCGCACTGCAGCTGTCATATTTGCACCATTTCACCCTACTTATCAGGATAAATGGAAAACAAATATAATTGTGAGTGAAGCATTTGATGTTGCTATATCCCTCCTCTCCGCTGGTCTGTCTTACAACGAAACCTTTTCATTCCAAGCTTGACTGACTGACTGACAGAGTGATTGACTGACAGACCTGCTTATTGGCCGACCGGGCCTGGACGCTACATGTACACACGGTTTTACGTCGGCGCTACTCGTGTGACGCTGTCACTGGCTTTACCGCCAGCTGGGAGGCTCCAGTCTGAGGCTGGACAGCCAGGATCAAAGAGCGGAGGAGTAAAGTCGATATCCACAAAGCTGAAAACACCTCCCAGTCTGTTTTGAGACGGCTGAAAAATGGGGAGAAATCGCTCCATGTTTGTGGTTGCGGGCTCGGCGGCGCATTTCAGCCTTGAGACAGACGAACTGATTTGGGACGTATAGACGGACAGGTGGGAGGGAGGGCCCGGGCGGAGATGGCGAGCTGTGATTTCTTTTAGATCTGTAAAATGTTGTGTGGCGGCTCGGCCCATCGTGTATCTGCAGGACGGGGCTCCGATTTTACAGCAATGTCGTTTGACATCCAGGACTCCTACAAAACACATTGAAACATCGGTAATGTTTTGAATTACTGCCTGCAAAATGTTAATGTTTTGTACTTACAGGGTACCAATAATATACTTGCTGCGTATATACTGGTGGGTAGAGGGGAAGCACTGCAGGGAATAAGAGGGTAATAAACTTGTGTTTAGGAGGGGACTTAGAAAACAAATGGGACCCTAAGTACTTTTCTAATTACCCTATAGGACTTTATGTCTTTTCACTATAACTCCTGCTGTGTACCATTTCAACTGGGTAGTCGGAATTCACGAGTTCAGAAATTTTAGCTGGAATGCCGCCTGACGTCGGAAAGTCGGACAAACCCCAAACAACCACGACCTCCAAAATTCAAGATGGCTGCCCTGTGCCTCAACAGTAAAAATGCTGCAGTAGTATGCTGTTCATGACTTGTGTCTCGTTAGATCAATCGTACACACAGTACTGTCCAACTTGTGGACATGTTGCTACCAGCGATGTCTTGTAACCACTGCTTTTGCTAACAATGGCTAACAAGGGCTAACCTGGCTGGAGCAAACCCTGTGAAGTTTTCCTACTTTTTTTGTACTAGAACGCGATCAACTCGGGTTTGACGTCATTCTCAGCTCCGACTTCCGATTTAAATGGAATGCAGCATGTGACATGAAAAGGAGCCATCAGTGTATCTCCCATATCCACAGATCCATCCACATACTG
The DNA here is from genome assembly GCF_004355925.1 of Anarrhichthys ocellatus. Taxonomy (NCBI): domain Eukaryota; kingdom Metazoa; phylum Chordata; class Actinopteri; order Perciformes; family Anarhichadidae; genus Anarrhichthys; species Anarrhichthys ocellatus. The sequence goes on along the minus strand of NW_022280085.1, from coordinate 2,097,116 downwards.
TATATCCTATAACCTATATACGTATGCACATAGACACGCATGCACCAATACACTCATAGTAATCCACACATGTATTCCCCACATGTACATCTAAGTATTTACACTGAAAAAAAATACAAAAGTAACCCCTTTTTGAATTTGCACATGCATTGCATACCTACACGCACGTGTGCAGGCACAACAGAAAGCCCCGTATGAAACATACGTCTGCAGTGTCTACTAGTACATCACAAAATAAAATACCGTGCATTCAATATCATTTCTATTTACATTTTTATATAGTGTGTGTACATTATATAGAAACAGAAGTCCGATGCTGCTCTTGAGCACCTTGGACTGATATATCGTCAGATATGCTGTCGGACAGCACTTGTGGAAAGTCTTTAACCAGTTGAGGGGGGGGGGGGCACTTGATTTATGTAACAGGTAATCTGTCTATTTCCAAAGCTATTTCAGTGGGCAGAATATATAAAGTGTACCTCAGCTCATTTGAAATTATATTCAAATATGTTTCTGCCAACCAGGAAATGTATTCATTATACTGTATATCTGCGCCCTGCCAATTTTTCCAACCACATTTTCACTTGTCTGGGTCTGAGATGCCACTCGGATGTAATAGACAATTCAAAAGCAGTTATGTGGAGATTGTTTTTTTGTTTTTGTTTTTTGATTGGATAAGTCCCCTTTTCAATCATTCAATCATTGGACACTAACTGTCACTGCTTGCATTCAAAATATTTACCGGCCACATAGTCATAAACCTCAGACTTTGCTCATAAAGCAGTTGGGCAAGTTCAAGCTCGAATTAATGTTTATTACAAGACCTTAGGGGGTTGCAACGGGACAATTTAAGGACTATTGTTTGTTTTTTCTGCCATTTGTTTCTTGGGGTAGGCGGTAGAATCAATCTTTCTTCCTGTAGGATTTATTTTACAGCGCTACGGTAGCATGAGTAGATACAGATTGACAGGTAAAGGGTCAATTCATTCGAATGACCATTTGATTCAATCAGTCTCAGTTGATCAAAGTGAAGCAGGTAAGTGGAACTGGAAACCCCCCGTGTGTGAATGTGAATGTCTGTCTACATGTGTGAGTGTGAACAGATGAAACCTGCCGCGACGCTAAATAGGAAAATGGCTGGAGGGCTTTCGTTCCAATTCATGTTTGATCTGTCATAATTCAGTTTTTTCAGCATCTGAATTTGTGTCATTACTAAAAAAATAAAAGTGAAGTGACTGTTCTCCAAGTATTCCCCAAAACAACAACTGTCCAATCATAGCTTTTCAGCCATAACTACATCCACACTAGTATGAGCAAAACTCATAAATCCTTAGCTTTTCCTGCTAACTAGCTCACTGCCTACAGTCGTAATCATGCATTACTTCCAAGGCTGAGGAGCAGATAATAGCCCAGGCCTATTATATTTTGTGAGGTCACAGGTTAAGTCCATTGTGTAGTATTTCAAGCTAGTGGAAGTGATGTATTCGAGAAACCTTTTTGTCATATTTGTTGCAATTCTCTTTACATCCCGACAGCAGTCAATAAATCAAATGCTCTGACAAAACTAAAATAAAATCCGGTATCTGTGGCTGTTGCAGGACTGTGACAAGCCCGTCCGATCATTACATCCTACCTAACCACCTGACTGCCTGCGCAAATTCTGCGTGTTTACTCATTGCGCGTCACCGGAGTCTTCCACAAGCTGCTAGCTTAACAGCTTTGAGTGCTAACAATAGCTGGTATTGTCGTTTGCATTCATAATGATAATTGGGGGGGGGGGGGGGGGGGCGGGGGGGGGGGGGAGGGGGGGCTTTGGAGAGGGGCCTGAAGTGTTGGGCTTTCAACGTCGCCAACTTCTTACTTCCATTGGAAAAGAGTTCACAACAGGCCTGCTTGTTTCTGACATCAGGGACTCATATTTTCCCAAAATAATTCTACGGTTAAATCTGCCACCGTTATCATAAAAAGTACATGTGCCGTGCAAGAACCTGAAAGCTTGACAGGCGCAGCAACAGTAAAATAGCACGCGGTCAATTAGGGCTGGCGTTGCTTTGCCGTGTGAGATATGTGGAGCCTCTGGTCAGAGTGACTGTATCTCTTGATGTAGCAGGGTGCCATTTCAGGCTGTCACCCACAGCCTGCTGCCGGACCAGATGAGACCAGGCAGCCGATCAGGGGGGAAAGCAGCAGGGTGGGGGGGGTGGAAGCATCACACCTCTCCTCCAGCTCCGCGGACACCCCATGTGTCCTTACATGTACAGTGGCGTGTAATGTATGTGCCTTTCACTTTAATCTCCACTGTCACTTCAGCCCGGGGCAGACTTGGAGGAAAAGGGAGATTTTTTATTCTCAATTCGTCTCCTGTGCGAGGGCTTCCTTTTTTTTTCTTCATTTTCCCTGCCCTGTTCTGTCCTGTCCCTCCCTCCTGCCAGCCCATATTCTTGTCGCCCGGAGAAGAAGGTACGGGGGCGCGACCCTGTCCTTATTCCCCTCTCTTTCTCAAACATTGCACATCCAGAGTGTGTGGTGCAACAGAGTGAAGTAGGCCCATTGAGCCGCGGTGCTCCTTCCTGCATGAATGTCTGCGTTTCGGAGTGAATTGAGCTTGACTTTGAGTCCCCACGAACCCAACCCCCCCCTCCCCTCCTCCATAGCAGGTGGCGCCACTGGCAGCGGGGCAGATAGAGGGCTTTGATTCCTAAGCCAGTGGGCTCAGTGCATATTCAAACTAGGGCCTTTTGTTTGTGTTGCTGCGGAGGCCCGAGTCAGACTTGCATGCAGAGAATACAAATCAGACCTTTGACAGGAGCAGTTAACCTGCCGCTAAATATAGCTGCCCTGGGTCTGAAAGAGATGGAGGGAGCACGGAGAGAGAGAGAGAGAGAGAGAGAGAGAGAGAGAGAGAGAGAGAGAGAGAGATGGAGGGAGCGCAGAGGGCGGGAGCAATGTAGAGAGCGAACAAAGGGAGAGCTGAGGTAGGGCGAAGAGGGAAGTGAGCATGGAACATATAGAGGAGAGAAATGAGGAGCCTTTCTTTCTTTCATTCTGCATCCTTATGTTTTTTTCTGTACTAAAGAGAAGGTGGCGGGTATAGATGGAAGCTGAAAAGCCTATACAGCACAGAGATGCCTGCCGAGCAGTGCGTTGACGTATGCAAAGCCGGTGCGATGTGATGCGTGTTGAGGAGGGCGCGAAAAGAGAGAATAAATAAAGAAAGTGGGGAGCACGGGTGGGGAGAGTGGCAAATGAAAGATAGGGTGAGTCTGTTTAATAAAGCAGCAATCTTGAGGGAGAGAAGGAGAGGGAATGAGAAATGTGCTCATACCACAGGGATCTGAGCAGACTGCAAACGAGGGACGGGGATAGGGACCGGGGGGGGGGGGGGGGGGGGGGGGGGGGGGGGGGGGGGGGCAGACAGAGGGAAGACAGGGAGGAGAAATTAGAGACCCGAAGAGGCAGGAAACAGGACTTACAACCGTCCTGTCTGGGATCTGCGCTCTTGCTTCGGATCCCAAAACCACCACCTGACCGCCCGGAGGGGGTCATCTCAGCTCAAAAAAGGATGCACTTTTTTGCAGAATTTTTGGAGAATCGTGCCCAGACAATTCACGAAATATGTATTAAGGAAGCCACATGACAAAACAAATAGCTGCTTTTCTACTATTGCGCCATTGCGAGCTAGGGGCTATCTCCAACAGCCGCGAGAACAACAAAAACATTTGCGTTTCTACGATCGTTGTCCTAAAAACTGCAAGGAAGATGCCGCCTCTGCGTAAACGTCACCCATCCTCACGCACGGCGCGGAGAACATCAGCAGACTCGTCAGACTCCTGTAACTTAGAACAGCCTCACTGGAATTACCGTTAGCGGCATGGAGCTAATCCATCACACAAGTGAGGTGTTGAATCACTTTCGCTGTTTAGCTCGCGGAAATAAACGAATGCCTTTCTACATATCGGTCAACTCAACGGAGCCGAGCTTAGCGGTGAACATCTGCTGCTTCTAAAAGATCATTAATGATTTCTCACGACTCATAAACAGAAACTGATTCAATGAACAAGATTTAACAGTATTCATTTTAGCTCTGTGTAAAGTGAATAAACAGAATGGGCTGATTTATTTATCCTCCGTCCAGATAGTGAGCAGAGGCCTAACGTCGACACGTTTGACCAATACCGACGATTGTGGCCCATTTTTGTCGGGTTTTTTTCGTCAGTTAAGCTCCTACGCCTATGAGATTGGAGCGGGAACGCTCCATCGACACACCATCTGAGACCGGAAGAGACGGAAGGAAACTAAACTGGATTTTGGAAACCCCGCGCACTCGTTTGCCTCGACAGTGGGGGGGAAAGCGACTGTTGTGCACGCGGCGCAGCATGTGATGTGAAATCGAACCGTCGACTGATTGACGGGCAGCATGCGGCAGTATTATGTAATACTTCAGCTGTATCAGCCGCAGAGTGATAGATGGTCAGTTACAGTGTGTGAGTGTGTGTGTGTGTGTGTGTGTGTGCTCTTCGCACCTGGGTCCTTCTGAAATATAAAGTAAATCCACCTTCAGTGTCAGCCCAGTAAAAACCCTGCATCCTGATACCGTTTGACAAATAATAAAACCATGATGAATGGTGGCGCAGTCCCACAATGTGCCCACCTCGTCAGCTATATTGAGCCATTATGCAATGACGGCGCAACATCACTTCCACACCACCACCACCACCACCACTACTCGTACTACTACTAGTACTACTACTACTCCTGGAGTACACACTACCCCTACTTCCACTCGCTACCCAGGGAGCTGAGCTGTGTAATCCCCGGGCGGATAAGGCGAGGTTTGGGGAGATTTGGGAAGCAGAGATCCCGCTGAAGCTGCCAGTCCTCTTGCTGTGGAAATCCCACGGGATTGGATTAGGATGGATATAGAGCCAGTCACTGAGATGTTGCTGTCAGGGAGCTGCAAATGCTCACAGTGGGGCCGTGCTACACACACACACACACACACGGATTGTGTGCTCATGAATGGGCAGGCGGGTGAGACTTCCTTTACTTGTGCATCAGGCAGTAATGCACTCGCCGTCTGTCCATCAGTTCCCATTGTGCGCCATCGATGGAAAATAGCGTGTTTTCTTTTAAAGGGAAAATAAAAAAGCTCAAAGGGCCCTAATTTTATGAACAATGATGAATTTAAATGCGGGACCATCTGTAATTTTGAAAAGTTAATTAGCCTAACGCGCAACGCGGTCATGTTCGGGGCAAACGGCTCCAAAGTAGCGCTCTCCAGGCAGCCTGCCACCGCCTAATGAATGTCTCCCGGTGCGCAGGTTTATCATTTGAACACTTTGGTGAAGGTTACATTTGAATAATTTCCAAGCCTTAGTAGACTATTGTGTAATGTGTTTATTGTAGCCTAATGGAATTAAGACGCAGGGACAAAAGGGGAGGAAAAGTGAGGGTGCACAATGTCCACCGAGCCCAAAACAAAAAAATAGAGCCAAGTTAATGTATTTTATTTAAATGATATTCCTATTACTTTATCATTATTATTACTAGACTTCCACCCAATAAATCCCCCAGCATCTGAGGCTGCCACTGCGTCCCGATCAGTGCGGTGCATCACATTCACCATCACCACGATGATGTGCGAGCCTGAATCTGAATCTGCCTCCTCTGTGAATCCTGAATCGTTGAGTCGCCTCCGCCGCGCCCCTTTGACCACGCTTGATTCGCAACAATGGGAGGACAGGAGGAGGGAGGGGGGGGGGGGGGAGAGAGAGAGAGAGAGAGAGAGAGAGAGAGAGGAGGGCAGAGCCAGAGATTCCAGGATCTAAAGGGAGGATAAAGGGTGTAGAGTGTCTGCTGCCTCTCGGATTTTTCTTTCTTCTTCTTTCTCCCCTTTTACCTTCATTTTTTTCTTATTTCCTACAAGGGAGAGGCTTTTTGGGAGGGGGGGGTGAGAGAGAGAAAAGGAGAGTTATAGAGAGGGGGGCGTTTCCCCCTCCACCCCCGGGGACCCGCCCCCCTGCCTCCACCCCCCCCCACCCCCCTCCCACCCCCCCCCTCGCTCAGTATGATTTCCAGATATTGCCGATACTGTCGTCGACTTGAGTTGCACGAGGAGGGATTGACTTCCAGCAATGAATGAGTGGAGGGTGAGTATGGAATCAAATCCTCCAGAGGTTGACGCCGCCGCCGTTCTCTCCTCTACTAATCCGTTTGACTTAAAATGCTGTGTAATAGAATTAACGCATAACCCCGCAAGTCATGCAGAAATGCGCGGCCAATATGGCCACGGTGCCGCGCGAGGAGCTGTTAGCTTTCGTCAGGTGGGCTTTTTCAAATGTTTGACCACCGTGTAGAGAAGAACGGCTCGCTATGGAAGCGGCGACGGGGCGGAGTGGAGGGGGGGGGACGCTCACTGTATTAGAGTCGCATTAAATAAAAATAAATTAAAAAGGCCAACGGGTTTCATGGTGTACCCTCACCACACCACGTCTTTTTTCTTTCATTCATTCATTCTTCTCCTCACGTAGTATTTTCCAACTTGCTCCGGAGCTTTTTCTCCCCCCACCTCCCCCTTTTTTCATCTTCTTCTTCTTCTTCTTCTCTCCGCTAGACTGAAGTGAGATAAAAGAGTTGGACGTGACTTCGCTTGTTGCTCGCGTTTGCGACGACTTTCCTATCCGCGCTTTACAGTGAACGCGAGTGACTTTTAATACCAATGAAGCTTCGAAATAATAAAAAACACTTTAAGAAAAGTGGGAAAAAATGAGAGTTCATTAAAAATGTATTCACTTTCAAATTTGGGCTTCAAACAACGCCGCAATCAAGTGTCACCTGGCGTTTTATTGCAAGGCCGACGCCAACGCGACGCAGATGTGCGCGCGGACTTATACGTCCTGCTTCAGGCTCGCGGGCTCTCGTTGATTCCACATTGTCTCTTGTTTTATGGCCCACAGCAGTGTCTCGTGCGAGTTTTTCCTGTCGGTTTCCGTGTGGACTAAACGCTGCACTTTTAACTCCGCGTTTTGTGAGGCGGGAGCCGACGAGGGTCTGCTATAATGTAATGGCCTCTTCAATTGATTGCTTTCGGCTCGCTCCAATGAAATATTCAAGCTTTCTCCGATAGACCCCCGGTGAGCTGTGTAATTCAATAATCAGTGAATTCTTATTTCAAAGCAAATCCTGCCTATAGGTCCGAAATCGATTGAATTTACAGCATTTGCAATTCAACCACCAGCTCGCGTGTGTGTGTGTGCAGAGAGAGAACGTGAATTTGAATAAGTGTGTCCGTGTGTGTGTGAGCCTCCTGCCTTGCCTCTCGGCGCGCGTGTGTGCTCAGCCCCTCGGGCACGTTGGCAAGCATGAACTCCCTGAACTCAATCCTTGTCCATTAAATTCCTATTGATCAAGCAGCAGAGAGGGAGAGAGACATAAAGTTCCATCCCCTCCTCCCCCCTCCCCCCCATCAAAAGGAGAGGGGAGGAAGAAGAAGAGGATAGGAGAAAAGAGGGAGGGAGGGAGGAAGGAAGGAAAGAAAAAAAGATTGGTCGAAGCCTTGGGAATCCATTAGGAGAGATGGATGAAGAGGAGGAACAGGAACGAGCTAGCAGTTGATTGCTAAAGCGCAGTTAGCGCTTAGGACAAGGATGCTGTGTGTGTGAGTGAGTGAATGAGTGTGTGTGTGTGTGTGTGTGCACTTGTGATTGCAACATGTGTATGCGTGCGCTTAAACGTGTCTGATTGCAGGCATCTCCTGCTTGCGTGCATACACAAGCGTGTCCATTTAGTTGTGTATCATCATGTGTGTGTGTGTGTGTGTGTGTTTTGTGTTCAGGGGAGACTTCCATTTAGTAACGCAGCAAAGCAGCACATATCTCTCCGCTGGGAGCTGTCCTTGGTTCTGATCCGTGGCCCCCTACACTCCTCCGCCTGCTACCCACCGCCCACCCCCAGCACATACACATGCTTCTGTACACACACACACACACACACTGCCACCCCCCCACCACCACCACTCCC
>NW_022280085.1:2064458-2088997 GCF_004355925.1 Anarrhichthys ocellatus | reverse complement strand
CCCCCCCCCCCCCCCCCCCCCCCCCCCCCCCCCCCCCCCCCCCCCCCACCCTCCTCCCCACCCTGTTGATTGACATCCGCATTCTCTCCATTTGGCTCGCTAAAGGCCGCCTGGTTGTGTACACGTATGTGTGTGTGTGTGTGTGTGTGTGTGTGTGTGTGTGTGTGTGTGTGTGTGTGTGTGTGTGTGTGCACTTCGGCTAGTGTGAACTGGTGAAGGGTGTTTTTTTTCTTCTTTTCTCTTGTGTTTTTTCGGGGCGGTGCGGGGGAGGGACAGGGCCCATCCTCAGAGGGCCTTGAGCAGAGAGGATGCTGGGTAAAAAAAAAAAAAAAAAAAACAAGCAGCAAGAAGAGGAAAAACAAAACATCTGTGTGGTAATTGGGCTCCCCTCAGTATTGTAACGCATACATTGACATCTGTTTGATAATTGGCTCCTCGGCGCGCGTGTCACGCTAAATGCCGGTTTGGTAGGGAAGGAAGAGGCAGAATGGAAACGAGGAGGTGGTGTGAGCGTGAAGATGCATTTGTGTTCCAATGTGGGGGGGGGTTGGCATTGTGAAAGCTCCACAGGTCTCTCGTGCGCACGTTTACCGCCACCGTCTCTTTTCATAAAAAGAAGGTCCCACATGGCTCCGAGCGAGTTCCCCGGCCTGCGTTTAGCCCCGACAGATCCAAAACAACAAAAAAATATATACAATACAAGTGCTAAGTGTCAAGTGATTGTTGACGGCCTCTCGTTGCGATTCGTGCCACGGGGCCCCCAGGAGCGGTAGGTATCAGCGTGCGCCCCGTGATTTTTGTTCAGAGCCTTGGAAGGGGGGAGAGGCCGTCAAATTGCACAGATAAATATGTTGAATAATTGATGCGGTGCATAGCGGGGAGCTGTTTGGGGAGCGCATCAGAGATTGCCGGTGCAGCCTCGCAGACGAGTCTTGTCTGTTTTAGACCAAAGCGGCGGCGCGTGGCGTTCCATCCTCGCAGGGTCCAACCGCTACGATCCGCGTGGTTTCTGAGCTAACCCTTTCACAAAGGGTTTGTGATCCGAACGTACACTGTAAGTCCCCACTAGAAACCTCTTGCATCAATAGGATTCATGTTTTTTAAAACTCCTTTCACTCGACTTTTTTCCGTCATCAGACGTGACGGTTTAAGCCGCTACTTAGAAAAACTAATTCCTAGTAATACCTTATAATTCCTACCTATTCTATAATCCTGCAGATCTCTAGTGTCAGAGCTATGGGGGACGGATTTGTTGGGGGGGGGGGGATTTCTCTCTGATGACACAACGGGAGGTGGTTGGCTGGGGTAAGGGGGAAGTGGGGGGGCGGACAGGCCACCGGGACAGTTGAGAGTTGAGATGTGAGGTCCCGAAGGAGCCGTGGACGTGAGGGGGAGTTGCTCCCTCTCGCTCCGTCTCCCTCCCCTAATGCCGTCTAATGTGAGAGCTTACGGCGGGCGGAGGAAGAAAGAGTTGTAAAGACACGGGGATTTCAGATCGCAGCCCCCCCCGACACACACACACACACACACACACACACACACATCGGAACTGCGAGGCCACTATCCTGCTGCAACCTCCAATCTTAACATTTTTTTGTCCTTCTACCACCTTGTTTTCCATCCTTTTTCTTTATTCCCCCCCCCCCCCCTTGGAAAAAAGGGAAAAGTGTGGAATTTCACATGCAGAGGTGTTTAGAATAATAGCAGGAACGGCTCCTTTCATGTCGTCTCTTTTCAGCGCAGAGGAGCGCTCGGCGGTGTTCTCCACCGTTTGATTCCGGGGGCCTTGAAGATGCGAGGGCAGGGGGGGGGGTGAGGATTGCTTATCTCGTCCTGACACAGCCAATCATGTCATTGAATGACAGTCCGAGGCCCAGCTGATACACACCCCCCAACCACCACCTCCTCTCTATCGGTTTCTCCTCTTGAAAATTACACGCACTCTTCCTCCTCCTCTGCTCCGTGACATTTCCCTTACTCCTGTCTCCCTCGGATGCTGTCATGTCGCCTTCTTCTCCTCCTCTCTCCTCTGTATCTTTTTTCCCTCCTGGTCCCCTCTCATGACGGGGGGCTCGAGCAGCCCTCGCTCCCCGTTACATGTACGCGTGCGACTGTGGAGCTCGCCGATAAACACGGAGGGGTGGCAGAGCTCACATCTCCAACTTCCTCGTATCGCGCTCAGTTAGGGGTTCCAAGCATTGACAAAACAAATTTTAAAAGCCCAAACTTCATTGCGCCCCGGCGCGCCGTGACAAAATCACGTGATTGCGTAAGTGCGGCGGTTCTTCGCGCTCTTGCCGCCTGCTGCTGCAGACCCAGTCGGCGTGGAACAGCAAGTAAGTTCAAGACGGCAGAAAAAAACGACAGTTTTCGACGGCGTTTAAGCGCAAGAGATGTTACCGCCAGTTAGCGAGGACTTCCGCACAACGCATAACGGGGCTTGTCGAACAAAGCACTCGCCCTCCGTTTAGACGGACATAACTCCACCTCCCAAACGATCCTCTTCCTTGTATTTGCGATTGATTGCTCGGCGCTCATCAGTCGGCGTCCTCCCATGAACAAAGTCTAACTTTAATATGTCAATATGTTGGACAACACTTGTGAAGATGCCGAGACGCTCTGCCTCGAAGCCGAAGTGATTAATCGATTAGTAGGTCGACAGAAACTTTTGATAACTGACCAGACGATTTAATCCTTTTTCCGAGCAATGGTGACAAAATGCCCAACATTTTGTAGTTCTGTTTGCTGCTTCTCTTTGTCATCATTGCCAAACAAAACAAGACATTGTCAGACGTCACCTCGTGCTCTGGGAATTGGCCTTGGGCATTGTTTCATTATATCATTCATTTCTTTTCGTTTCAACAATTATTGATTAATGAAACAAATAATGTGCAGATTATTCAATACAAAAAAAGATTAGTTAGAACCCTAATTGTTTCATGAATCAGTCCCAAAACAGTTGTGTTTTCTTTGTGTTTTCTTGCAGGAACCTGGACTGTTTCAGCAGCTTATGAAACCCCACCCTTCCCTCCAGCTCTCTCCCGCCTGTGTAGCGTTGAACAGGAAAAAAAAAGGGGGGGGGGGGGGGGGCAAGAGAGAGAGAGGAGAGAAGGTGGAGGGGAGTGAGGTGGCGCCACCCTTTGCTCCCGTCTCGACCACGGGTATTCTTGGGTTGATAATACAGATGTCGATGTTATTGCTTGAGAATACGCGTAGCTGAGCGGAAGCCATCACCACCGGCCTGCAAACGGATGTTAACAGACGCAGAACTTGACGTGGAGTGAGAGTGCACGCACGCGCCCGCTCGGCGGCGGAGGCAGTCCTCTCCTCGAGTCCCTGCTTGTGGTCTCCGAGACTCCGCCCAGCGTCCTCTCGGCTCTCTGCAGGAAGTAAGATCCTTCCAAGCGTGCATCACACACCTTTTTAGCTCTGATTGTTCATCCGCTTGACAGATGCCCTTATCAGAGAGCGTGGTTGAAGAGGGGAATCCAATAAGTGCACACGGTGGATGAGTGGGGAGGCATGGGGGGGATGAGGGGGGTGGGGATGGGGGACGCGACTCTGCACGGCAGGACAGAAGGTCCAGCAGTCGCACTAGCTCCCGTGGCTCGCCGCGCATAAAGTCACAGTCAAAGAGCAAATCCAATATCCAGACTGGCTGGCGGGCAGACGGGCAGGTTGGGGCACGGGCCGGCAACGCATTTAGAAAGTCAGAGATAAATCTCAGTCTACTCTCAGCTGTCCCGGAGGAGGGGCGTGGCAAGACAAGGAGACAGAATGGCAGAGACGGGGGGGACAATGAGACTCGTAGCAGTACAGGAAACGCCTTCTGGATCTAATGGTGGACAATAACGCGTTTTGGTACAATTTCTGAGGTACTTGTCATCGACTTTCCATTTTCCGCAACTTTATACTTCTAACCCACTAAATTTTAAAAGGTAATGTACTCAAAGGCAGGGTTGAGTAATCTTGAGAAAAATAGCAAGAGCACTCTTGAGTTTAAAAATGATCCAACTGAATAAAAAGAAGAAAAACAGCCCAGTGTTGCCAACTATTTTCCAATGAAAGGAGCTAGCAGCAGTAGTTATGAAAGTCGCTAAATCTAGCATGAAAGTCGCCAAGTCGGCAACACTGACAGCCCTTCCCTTCAGGCCTCCCTTCAAAGCCACTCCCCCCAGAGTTATCGTTATGAACGTAAACAACAAACATGGCTGTAGTTAATACTCACAGCTGTCAAGCTAGCAGCTTGAGGAAGACTCCGGTGACGACCAATGAGTACAAGCAGGAAAGCAGCCCGTCCAATCATGACATACATCGTGAATTGATTGGACAGGCTAATTACAGTGCTGCGACAACCACAGACACTTTAATTGTTCTTCGTTTTTTCTTTTAATCAGAGCATTTGATTCATTGATTGCTGTCAAGATGTTATGAGGATTTCCACGAAAATATCGGAAATGTTTTTGGAGAAGATTACCAACCCGACCTTTAATAGTATACATCCCTTCAATACATTTATCGGACAGCAACTTACTTTTTTTATACAAAAACGAGCTTCTAAAGCGTGATGTATTGCTCTGGTCCTTCTTATCGAGTCGTTTTCGTTCGCAAGTGAGTCCTTAAAGCGGCCGTGAATGAATATTGGTATAATAACAACAAATCAAATGATGATGAGAAAACAACGTGACAATATGAAAGTGATGAGCTGAATCTGCAGCTCCTCTCAGCTTTAAAGAGCTTAAAGTGAGTGTGTTTTAACAGATTTTGTTCCCCTCATTTTACTAAAACATGTCTTTAGGACTCAAATAAAGACAGAAAGGTCTTTATTAGAATATTCCAAATAAGATTGTTAAAAGTAGCTTTGCCTCGACCGGCTATAACAGTAAGCTTAGCTTGTATAAGTGAAAATGAACCCATAATAAAAAATAAAACACAATTATAGGGGTAATTTTGCTTCATAGCAAGTACAAGTACATGTTGTAGATAATACTTTTTTTTTTTTTTTTTTAATGCAGGTATTGTACTTTTAGTAGTATTTATACACTGTGGTACTACTTTTACTAAAGGAAAAGGATGTGATGGATCAAATCACCAGTCCAGTCGTTGTTCTAAGAGCTGGAATGTTGGTTAAGTGCACGAATAAAAGAAAAACTATTCCGTTAATAATATTTCTTATTTTGGTGATGTACTCTCCCGTCTCCGGTACTCTGCGGGGTGGTCAAAATTGTCAATTTCCCCTCTGTGGGATAGGTTGCGGGGCATTGGATCATATTAGTGTTATTGTAATGGGGTGTAATGAGATTATTGAAATCCCTCTATTTCTGGGGCTCATCCATGTAAAAGAGCCCTTTGACAGAAAACTGTGTCTGTGTGCTAAACCCTGGAAATTCCCAGCCAAGAGGATTCTCCACGCCACTCCCTAGAGACTCCACTCACATCAGCACCACTGTCTCTCCGTCACGTTACTGTGTGTGTGTGTGTGTGTGTGTGTGTGTGTGTCTGCAATTCTTCTGCCTCTTCCTCCACACAGCAATTAAAGATCCAATTGATTTCCCTGCCTACACTGATTACCTGCTTCACTAGTTTGTTTTTTTCTATGATATCTGATTAATACTGAGACTATGTGCAGGGAGCTGACACGATAACATGAGCACCTCGCATTATAACACAACAGTGGCATGAGAAACGGCCCACTTATGGAGCTGAAACAATGAATCGATTAGTCCGTCTGCAGGAAATGTGCATCCACAGTTTTGACGGTTAACTGAGTCATTTTTCACGTGAAAGTCTCGCGTGATAGGAAACTGAATTTATTCGGGCTTTGGGTGAAACAATACATTTTAAAGAAGTCATGTTTCGCTCTGGGACCTTCCACCGGACATTTTTCAAACTGTTATTGTAATAAAGTATTTGGTAGATGAATCAATAGTAAAAAAAAACAATCATGGGTTGCAGCCCCAACCATTTATGACTTCTTAAAAATTGCATTGCATTCTACCAGTATCCACATTGTGTCCACTCCTTCCATTTAGCTGCATGTAAAGCCAAAATGTTCCACCATCTTCCACTACACATACTGTTTGTGACAGTATAAAGCCATGCTATCAGCTCTGCAGGAAGGAACCTATGTCGAATTTCCACTGAACGGGTCGGCTCAATGTTTTTGGTTCCTTTGTACTTTTCTCCATATCATTTTCCACCGCAGATAGCACTAACTCAATGTAGGATTGTAAGATTCTTAGCTGATCAGCGTAGCGGCAACGCACGGTTATCATATTCATGAACATGAAGAATATGATAATGCACGGTTATCATATTCTTCATGTTCTCTGGATCCTTTCATCGGCAACCAAACAGAAGAACGTCTGTACGTCTGGTTCATCTGGGTCAAGTAAATAAAACAACTGTGGTCGTTATTGATGGTAGCTCATCATTCTGCACAAACCCGTGCAATCGACAATTTTGAAAAAAATTCCCTGTGTTTTAATCTTCTAGTATTGATTCTGCCCGCTTGGAACCAACACCGATGTGGTTTTGAAAACAGTACCTTGCACTAACCACAACTTTCACCAATGGAAAACCAAAAAGTAAAGGTTCCAAGCGAGTCGAGTCAAACCGTACCGTGCCATGCAGTGGAAATGCGGCATAAGTCACAGCGGTGCTTTGAGCTAAATGCTAAAACATCTTCTTTAAGTTTGTTAGCATGCTACTATTAGCTAATTAGCACTAAACACAGACTACAGCTAAAGTCAGTGGATAATCAAAGATATTACAATTCCTCCTGAGGGGAAACATGAATGTTTGTGCCAAATTTCACGGCAACCCGTCAAATAGTTCTCGGTCTCATGATGGCGATAGAGGAAACTTGGGGGATTACAAAGTCAGTAGGATTCGTCCTCTGGTAACCATGAATGTCTGCGCAGAATGTTGTGCATCCAATGAGTAGACTTTGAGATATTTCACAGGAAAACTGTGACCTGCTGTTGACACAACAGGAAAAGTTAGGGGGTCATCAAAGTGTCAAGGGTTCAACCTCGGGGCACCATGAATTTCATGGAAATCCATACAACAGCAGTTGGGATATTCCAGTCTAAGATAAAATTGTTGACATGTTGATGACGCTGAAAGGAAAAGTCAGAAGGAAGCCAGAGTCAGTAGGATTCATCCTCTGGTGACCATGAATATCTGTGCAAAATTTCATCCTTATCAAACAACAAACCAATATCGCCGTTTCTAGAGCCGTTCCGCTAGCATGGCCAAAATATGTATCACCAGTAGTAATGATCTGTAGCAAGTATTTCTAGCATACGTTTCCACAGAATGTTACGTTGTTCCGATGCTCGGTTGATCTGCCTGCACTGCATATCCACAGGACTGTATAATCAGGAACACTGCCTACATGCCCACCACTCAAATCACCGATATTTCTTCATTCTTTGCTTCCCGTAGGGCTGACAGCGATAAACATGATTAATCTGTTGTGTTCTCTGCACAACAGCTAGTTGCCTCTCAACAGGAATGCGGCGAATACGCGGGCCGACAGTCGTTACATCTGTGAGCGGGCTGACATCAAAGTGACCCCCCCCCCCGTCAGAATCAACCTGGTCAACTGAAGCCTCTCCTCCTCCCTTTTTCTCCTCCATCCATGCCCCCCTTCCCACACCCTGTACCTCTGCCTGCACTCACCACAGCACCAAAGCAAGCAGAGACAATAGACCCTGAATGAATAAGCGTGTCTTGGACGTGGCCATGCGTCGAAAGCGGCAATTTCCCCCTCGATGGGTCACTCCATTGCAATTACTCTGTAATATTTATCCAGACAAACAAAAGGCGGCATGCGCGCAGGAGTGATGGATAGTTGGATGGTGAGAGAGAGAGAGGAGAGAAAGGGAAAGGGATGCTGCAGGTATAGAGGAGGATGGATACGGAGAGGAGGAGAGGGGGGAGAGGGGACGGAGGGAGGAAATCACAGTGCAATAAGAGCCCTCTCATTAGGGCCTGTCTTTATCACTGTGCAGCTCCTGTGAGACGTGGCAGATGAGAGGAGGGAACAGAAGGCCAGGAGGAGAGCGGGGCTCAGATTAGGATCCTTATTGCTATGATAATCACTGTTTGTCATCCAATGCGCACGTTTCACACCTGTGGTAAATGCAGATGGGTTAGTTAGTTAGAGAGAAAAATAGTTCACGTATGTGTGCATGTGAGAGAGAAAAGAGTGTGAGAGGAACAGTGATAACAGCGTGTGTGTGTGTGTGTGTGTGTGTGTGTGTGTGTGTGTGTGTGTGTTTGCATATGTGTGTATTTCTGGCGCATGGAGAGAGCACTCGCGCGCGCACACGTGAACGGCGAGTGCGGACGCATTTAGAATGAACAAATAGATAAAGATGGAATTAAATAAATAAGTAACAATCACATGCATTGCTCTCGGTGCCTGGCAACCGGATCCCTCCGTTGCCTTGGAAACAGTTGCTACAGAATGTGAGGTGATTGGCAACCGTGACAACGAGGAGGGAATAACATTTGACCCCGCTTGCTGACGAGGAGGAGGCGAGTTAGAGGGGGGGGGGGGGGAGGGGGGAGATGGAGAGAATAGTAGATGGAGGATGATCAGAGCGTTTTTTTGAAAAGATTTGTATGTATCCTCTGAAGCCGCTTCACTATCACTCCTTCCTTAACACACACAGCCTCACACCCCCCGGCTTACACGCACACACACACGCACACACACACACACACACACACAGTCATTCTCACTGATACTGTAACACCATGCAGACACACATGCGCTCTAAGCTTTAACATACCAGCGCTCGTGCCAACTCAAACTCACACTCTGCCACCCACGAACACACACACACACACACACACACACACACACACACACACACACACACACACACACACACACAGTTGTCTTTAGGACCCAGCACATTACACGCTAAATCTACACTTCCTCCATCACAAGTCCAAGTCTGCACAGGACGTGTTTTGAAATTTGCACCAGGATGTTTCTGCATGCAAGCACGTGTTGGTCAACACCATACACACAATTTAATATAAACACACACACACACACACACACACACACACACTATATGGAACGGACATGTATTAATCAGGGGGGCATTGTTTTAGCTCCTAAAGCTACGCTATGTGAGACAGAATGCAGTGTGAAATCGCAGCCTGCTCTGGTGCCAAGAGGAGAACCTCCCCCCCCCCCTCTATATTTTTCCTCCTCCTCCTCCCCTGTTTCCCATCCGATTGCACTTTCCCTTCCGTCTCTTTCCATCCCTCTCTCCACTCTTCCCTTCCCTTCTCCTCCGCCTGGCTAAACTAATAAGGGTGTGATTAATGGTCTGCTAATTGCTGTAATCTCGGTTAATTAGAGTGGAGATTCTTCAGTGGAGTGCTCAGGGAGAGATGCATGTTGCACTGATCTGGAGGTGCAGAACTGGCAACAGTCCACAGAAAGGCAGGAGAAAGAGACGTACTCGCTGGAATGCCGAGTATAGTGCGGCGGTGCCGTCTCACTCCAAGGCTCCTTAGTACACCACACACACACACACACACACACACACACACACACACACACACACACACACAGGATTGCTTCTGAACCGGTGAACAGGCAGATGTCTAACATACTGTATGTACATGTACACCACTGTACTACAGTGTACTGCATCTTGTTTGGTCGTCATAGAAATCATCTTGACGCCAGCAAATAACCGCTATTTTCGTTTTCAATTATAATCTGTAAGTTTTGAGTGTGAGTGAGTATTTTCCTTATTAAATCAATGATTTTTTAAATTGTAAATATTTAAAAAATAATGAAAATGCCCTTCTGTCCGACCAACTGTCCAAAACCAAAATGTATTCAGTTAAGTGTGAAAGAAGACTAAGAATACCTGCAAAAATATTCTCATTTGAGAAGCTAAGTGTGGTAATCCACATTGTGCGGTGTGTATTTGCTCTCATTTGTCTCATGTTGTTTGTGTGTCTCTCTGTTGTGGTGTTATTGAGGTTTTTTCTCATCTGGTACATGAATTATCGGGGTGGGGAGAGGGGCCGAACCTTCCACTTTATAAAGAAAGCAAGGCCCTCTCCACCTTTGTCCATATTTTCTTTAAACCGCTGATGAAGAGAAAATTTGCAGCAAAGCTCTAAATATCCTGGTAACAGTTTGACTTGCTGTGAACTGAGCAGCGCCTTTATGTCTCGCGGCACAAGCGGAGAATGAAATAAAATATAAATCTGGAATGAGAAAATGACCCTCCCCCTGCTTTCCCCAAATATAATCAGACTACCCTCCTTCAGGGCAAAGAAAAACATAACCTTGCCCCTTTTCTGACCCCTGGCTCGCCCGAACTTACATAAATAGATATAGCTGCATATATTTTTATGTGTTTGAAGTTTTTCCTCATATATTTACATCCTTCTCACAGATTTGAAGGGGCCGTCACCTCATTTTCATTGATCCGGACAGAAAGAGATCCACAACCTCTTCTCTTTTTACAAATGTATGCCTTTTCTGAACTTATTCAAAAACAACAAATAGTTCAAATTCTAGTTAAGAATTCCAAGGTTACACATTGAAGTAAATAAAAAAAGAATCTTTCGCTGTGGGAAATGTGTTGGGTGGTGTACTGGAACAAGCAGATCCAGAATATAAAGTTTCCGTGAGATTGTGCAGTTTAAAAAAAACAACAACTTTACTTTAGGTCAAATTCAAGGGAAATATTGTGAGAACGTGGGTTCAAATGTAACAGCAACCATCTCTAAAAATGATCGCTGCCTTGAGCGAACGTCATTGCAGGATAGCATAGTGATAACCTGCTTCAAAAAAGAAAAGAAAAAGTCCTGCTGTTGGACATCTTTTATCAAATGTAATCTTTCTTTAAATATATTTGCATTTTTGGAAAAGGTGAGCTTGGAGATCTTCCTTCTGAAGGAGTCTTTGACCCACATACACGGGGCCTGGTGTGTCTTTCTGGGTGTGTTTTCAACTGAGAGGTGTGAAGACTGGAGCATCAGCCCCGAGGACACGCATGTACCCGGTGTCACACGCACCGGCGCTTGGACACACACACACACACACGCGGATTCTCACTTGCGCACAAACACGTACGCATACACGCTCTGATAAGCATACCCCAGTCTCACAGACACACACACACACACAGATGTGGCAGTGTGGATGCACATGTGTAGCCAGTGTCTCGCCTCTTATCCGTGAGGTGGGTTCCAGGTAACCCGGAGTGACAGCAAAGTGTCTGCAGGACGCCGTCCAGACGCACGAGGAAGCGGGACAGCTGGACCGCCTCCCAGATGTGGCAGAATTCATCAAGCCCCTAAGCACATGGACACACACACACACACACACACACACACACACACACACACACACACACACACCAGATGTGGCAGCAGGAGTCACAACACAGAAGGCCCCAGCTGTGTCAAAAAAGAAAAAAAAAGAAAGACGCAAACTAGCTCTTCTTGTCTCACGGCGCTCGTCCAACGTCCCGGAGACGGAGGACAAGTGGGGTTAAATCACCCTGACAATGGTTGTCTAAGAATGACGCATGAATTCATCGGCCTCCGTGTATCTTGCACATGTTTTACTCGTGAGTAGCTCTCCTCCTGCATTTTGTTAGTTGTTGCAGTAGTTAGTTTAGTTGCGTGGGCGTAGAATGGAATATAAACTTATGGCACCCCCCCTTCCCTCTCCTCCTCCGACGCCTCCACACACACCCCCACGCACAAACTGGGACCTGGCACAGGCCGCTCCGCTATAACCCGCTGGAGCCTAACCGCTTTACATTAGTACCACCAGTATTACGCAATGGTGGCACGAAGCTGTTAGAATCCTGCCTGGTAGGAGACGGGGTCGTGTCCAGTGGGATTTGGGAAGTTTAAAAAATATATATTTCCTCACACTCTCTCTCTCTCTCTCTCTCTCTCTCTCTCTCTCTCTCTCTCTCTCTTTCTCCACTTTTCTAAGAAACGCAGGCCGTCGGTTGGAGGATGGCGCTGATGTAACAGCCATTGAGTGAGAAAGAAAAGCTACTACTCCCCTTCTCTGAGGCGCTGTTACTGGAAAGGACAGAAACAAGTACGCCACCTTGTGCTCACTGTGGGAATAACGACAACTTCAGATCAGTTGGCGGTGGACAATTTGCAGTCAGTCTCTCCTCAATCACACAGTGTTCCCTTCACTTGTGAGTGTGTGTGATCGCTGCACAGTCACACTGTCGTGCTTAGGGACTGTACAACAATGATTAGCGGTGAAGGGGGCGGTGTATATACTGTATGTAGTGGCTCGTTTATATTTTATGTAGTTTGCTGCTGAAGGGAGTGTAGTTTTTTGTGTTCTTTTTTTATATTTTAACTCAGCCTTCCTTTGTGAGTTTTTTTTTATGTGAACAAAAGAGGTCAAAACTAGTTACAGCACAAAGATGTGCCATGATATGGATGTTTACAGTTACATGATCAGTGTCACATTATCAGTCCATTGGCATTCATTTGAATTCACACACTCTATTGTTCACCGTTAACCTAACTGCAACCAAGACACTTAACTCTTTGTTTACTGACATCACTTTGCAGCCCAACTTTTCTACCCAAATTTTAGTCCCTTATATACGTATGTCACTGCTTTGAGCAGCAATATTCAAGTGTATTTACATTTTTTTTACATACCATACTTTTTATATACATTTAAAATACCATGCATGCATGCATGCAAATTCTTTTTTTTAAATAACTAGAGTTGGCACACAAGGGCATACCAGTTCTAAAGCACTTTATATCCGACATGCACCGTGGTGTAGCAGCACCTTTGCATCCTGGATTCCCTGAGCCAAAGGGAATCTATTAAGCCTAATATAAGGTGAAAGGATTTTACACCATTTACATTTTAATTTTAAACCCGATTAGTAAGGGACACATTATTATTGATAGAATAATATCTGGGAGGGTGAGTGCTGCGGATAAAATGTAAAACTCAAAACTTGCCCTAATTCACCTATACGGATACGTCTCGGACGCCAAATCATTTATCAGCTTGAAGCAAATAACCATGTCAAAGATACCAAAGCAGACTGTTCATTCAGAAAAAGGCAATGTGAGATCTATCATATATATATATATATCTATATATATATACATATATATAGATATGTATATATGGTGTGGAGAAAACACCGTAAAACCCTTGTCCTACTGCTGAAACACAACCATGAAACTGAATTTAAATTGCATGTTTATTTGTTTGAATAATGGCTGTTTTTGTATCACTACCTGCGATAAAGTGCTAATTAGTCTCCTCCTGAGATAATTAAATATTCCGAGCCTTGGTAAGTTCAAACATTACTCACGGGGGCCCAAGGGAGGTTAATAATTACTGTAATTGACTAAAGACGGCAGCACAATGATTTATTCTGCCAAGCGTTTTCTTGGGATTGCAGCTAATGTTTTTGTTTGATAAAGGCAGCGTTTCCAAACTCATCTCTAAAGCAGTGGAAAAAACGCAGCATTAATATATTAATACGGAACATTTGCATTATACTGTCACACTGATGAAGATGCATACGTGTTTCTGCATGTGTGTGTATGCTAGAATATAGAAAAACATCGGCATACAGTACAGAACAAAACTTACAGGTTCATGCTGCACAAATACAAGCAACATTTAAATATTTAGGTTTCTGCTTTGGGCAGTTCACACAGTATTTCCTGTTCTCAAACATTCTGGTAAGTCTTCTCTTTTTTTTTTACTGGAACATATGGTTCAGTAATTTCTCATTTTTCAGTATATCCTGTCAAATGCAGTTCTCAGTAAACCTTCATCACTTTTCTTTTTTCCCACTGCTGTTTTATGCGAGCTATTCAGATAATTTCATTATCCTCTGTGGCCTTCTCCTGGGGCCTGATTGTGTTTTATAGGTTATCTGAGAAAAGATCCAATCAAGGCTCCAAATGCCCCTGACCTCGGGGCAGAGCCTTGACATTTCCTGTGTCTCTGGAGCTCCGTCTCATGACTGCTTCTATTCGGTTGAAAAAAAGACAACGACTGCAGCTCTGCTTTTGCCCATTTGTCCATTTCTACCGAGGCAAACAAGCAAAGACTACTTAACCCTGTTACATCAGCAGCATAATCTAAACAGAGACCATCTCGTGATGGGAACACAACAGCCAGCCGACGCCAAACCGGTCCAGGAGCCGTAAGCAAAACGCTCCTGTAGAGTTACGTGACTGCATCTTGCACGGTTGCAACGCCATCCTGCTGATAAAAATCGAACACCTGGCAACGTACAAAAAAACACTTCTGTGTTAGCTCCTGATACACAGGGCCACGTTTTGCTACGATGACTCATACACACAGACTCACAAAGTGAAAGTAATACCAGCGTTGCTGTCCTGGCTGGTAATCATGTGAATTCCCAAGAGCCTTTCTGTAAGAGTTTCACAGTGCAGGGCTAAAGGGTCACGTACAGAAACATACAATTTTCATGGAGAAATACAATTTTTGGGGGTGAACTCCAGGCCATGGCTGGGTCATGAGTTCATAAGGCTACCAAAAAAGTCTATTTGGTTTGTCTTATTTTTGCTCACTACTTGTAATAGAATAAACAAATACAGACACCTTTAATTGTTTATTTCTGGCCAAAAGCAGTAAAATATTAATATAGCCTACTACTAGTCTAATTAAGGAGTATACTGTAATCAGACTATAAAATATCCACCATAGATTCGGTTTTACATCGTATAATGTAAACTAAAACTCCAAACTGACTTTTTGTGTTGTTTGCTAAAATTACATTTTATCAGCTGAAACTAGCTGGCTAATTAAGCTAATGTTAGCTCCATGAGTTGGTTGAAAACAATGTCTCCAGCATTTTTAATATTTCAAGCTGACTCGTGAAACGGGAAACCTGTAAAAGGTTCTTCAATATTGGTATCATGCTAAAAGGCTAAGGGGCTAAAGGCTAAGGGGCTAAAGGCTAAGGGGCTAAAGCTACTTGTCTGAGCCAAAATGTCTGCATCCTCCCAGTTGAACATGCAGAGGACATGGAAATAAAGAAACAGCAGAGTTCTTGTAATGCAGTGTACAGCTAGTTGGCCTTACGTAGTATTAGCAGTATGATAAAGAAAAAACTACGATCAGGCTCTTATTTCATTCGAATATAAAAGTGTTTAGCTGCTTAGCTGGAATACTTGGACGAGCCAAGAGGTTATATCTTTGCTTTAATGTTCATATTTTCAAACAGTATGGTTCATTTCTATATTACAAGGCAGATGAGGACTAATGTGCTTGGGGAATGTAACACTATCTGAGATAGCAAGTTTGGCCCCGCTTGCTGGAGTGAAAAAAACTCCCGAAATCCAGTAGAGCAGGACGTGATGCTGCACTCTGATATCATCCAAGGCCAGCTCCCACATAGTTGAGAATTACACAGTGGATGAATTATTCATGAATGGGTCTAACCTGTAACCCCACAGAGTAATGTGGTAGCCTATGAAATGCCGCCGGCCTCGGCAGTGACGCTAGGCAGCGAGCTCGTTAACCCGCCATGCTAACGGGTGCAGTTTAAGTTAGAGCCGACAAACACACACTGTTGCCCCTCGTATTTTGGGCTCAGAGAGAAACCACGTCCTGAACTCTTGCTAGGGCTCCATGCACGCCGTGTCAACAAGTGGAGAAATTCAAAACGTGACAGGCCCAATGTGCCTTCGTAGTTGCGGTTGCTAAGCTATGATTAGCTGAGGGTTTTGGCAAATGCTAAGAAAGAAAATACAGAGAACATGACCTCAGTGTGCTCATTGGTGACTGTGGGCCTGGTAAACTTTTAGCTGATATTTTGACCCGGATATCAAAAATGGAAAGCACATCAGTTACTGTAGGCCTCCAATAATTATGTGTTTGATTTGGAAACACACATGAATATAAAACCCCCAAACTGACTTATATTCACATGTTGGCATGTAGTCTTGCTACTTATTTGCATGTTATACTTGCCAGTTGTGATTTTATTGTTATAGTTGGTCTGTGTTCTTTAGTCGGCCTATAATATTGTCGTTATTGGGTTATGGTGGTGTGTTGGTATATTCACCTATCGCGTCAATACTTAAAGTGCTTTCCTGTGTTATTTACAGCCTACTGTATTTCTCTATAATGTATTATATGATGTCTACAGTCTGGAATAAGCTATGAGGAGATAATGGTTTTGATGGTCCTCCCTCAAGAGAATTTGAAGACATCTGACTTAAAACTATGTAATTAAAATCATTTATGCACCATTATTATTACAATGTGTGAAAAGCTTTTCGACAAAACTTGCTATAGTTGAATAATTATCTTATCATTCACACATATCACAGCCTTCGCCCGAACATTTGATTATTCTGGAAATATTTGCCCTGAAAAGTTATAGTCTGTAAATCAAAAGAGCAGATTCTGAAAACGTTTAAATAATGAGTCATTAATTATATTTCTTTACAATTTGAAAAAAAAGAAAAGTTATGACAAGGAGGCGAACATTGTATTGAGAAAAAGTCACGATACGCCAATGACTATAATGTAGTACCGGCCCACTTTAAACTGTATACGAGCACATATACAGTGTATGTCCCTTTCTGCTCGGCATATAACACTGCAGGGCTGCTGTGAACCAATTACCTGTTTGTCCTGGGCTACAAGCCAACCACCTTTCTCCTTCCAGCAATTGCCCTCAAGGTTGAAAAAAAAAAAATCCACTTCACACAGACTTTATGCTTTGTTTGAACTGAACCAACAGGGATGGCACTGACCCAGAGACTCAGCGGGCCTGCTGATTTCTACGCTGCCTGCTGTGGCATGCCCTTCGTCCAAACTTACACCTCAATGAGAACAGCCCTCTGGCCTGCATTGAGATTAATTAAGTAGCCTGCTGTATTAAATTACTCTCCTAATATAATAAACAGCGATGTTGTTGTTCTCATTATCATCATTACAGGTTAATTACAGTAAGTCATCGGGGGCACAAAGTCTCCTTGCTTGAAAATGTAAATTAAGGAATTGTTTAGTGTGTCTGACTTAATTAATTAAATCCACCAGGTAACAAAAGCTTTTGAAAACTCTTTTTTTTTGTTAGTTCAGTGGAGAGACTTCCTGGTTTTCGTTGTGGGTTATTAATTTTGTTATTTTGTACCCGCACATCAAAGGAATGCCTTGGCAGCTAAGTGGTTACAGCGCATTGTCTCAACTTCCTGTCCTGAAATATTCGCTTCACTTTCATGCAACCCGACTGGAATGTAAAATGTAGCATTCATGTCATATGATAAACTAAGGTATAGTTTGACATTTTGGGAAATAAGTTAATTTGCTTTCTTGCTGACAGTTAGATTAGATTGATGCTACTTTGTTTGTCGCAGCTGGTTAGCTTAGCTTAGCATAAGAACTGTAAACGGGGGAAAACAGCTAACGTGGCTCTGTCCAAAGGTAAATACAGCTAGCTGCACCTCTGAAGATTTAACCCGTACGAAAACCTAAAACTCTAGAAAGTTAGCACAATAGCCGTATAACAACATATAACCCCATTAAACCACATGTCATTTTTACACTTAGCTTTTTGTACAGATAACAAACACGACATAAACTGTTAATTGGTGATCTTTAGAGGTGCTAGGTTGATTTTGGACACTAGCTAGCTGTTTCCAGTCTTTGTGCTAAGTTAACCGTCTCTCGGCTCCAACTTGATATGAGAGTGGCATTCGATCTTCCCATCTCACTTTCGGGCAAGAAAGTGAATAAGCGTCCTGCCCAAAGTGTCAAAATATTCCTTTAACGTGCCTTTTTAAAGGGCCAGTTCACCCAAATGACAAAATAAAAACCCACTTGTTTTTACAGAACAGATTCTAGAGACTTTACAATTCAATGCAAATCAAGTAATAACATGCCAAACCCTCTGCTTGCATGCTTGCTCGTGTCATACCATCTGACTCTATCTGAATGCATTGTTTTCCCCACGCATCTTTATTTCACACTGCCACTCCTATGATCGTCATTTGATCTGCTCTAATTAGCAGCTGATGTTTGGTAAATCCGTGAGCCTCTTCATTGTTGGAGAAAGAATTAGATTCATCCTTTCTCGACACACTCTTTAAACCAACGCAAATATCACTTACCCATCTCTGTGTGCTTTCTCACACACTCTGTCGGTCAATCACAATGGAAATTCGTATTCCCTCTCTCTGCGAGACTGGCGAGGAAATATTAAACAGAATTTGGATTTTTTTTTACTTTAAAACCTAATTCTCTCCTCTAAATGTTCATGGGATTGTATCACAATGCAATATTAATTGTGCTCTCTGGTTGTGATTGACCCCCCATAATGCAAAGGGTATCTCCTGCAGCGCGTTCATTTCTGAGGCTGCATGCTGGCCGTGCACCGAGCGAGTATACCGCCAGCTTCATATATATCTGCCTCTAACACTCTCTCCGTCGACGTGCACTCCATTTTTCAAAAATGCCTCCGTCTCCACGCTCGTGTCTGACTCACTCAGTAATACTTTAATGGAGGGTACGCTCTGGCTCTCGCTCTCTTTAAGAGAACGAACCCAAACAGTGATTCATTTTCCATTCAATAAAACCAATACCTTTGCCTCTCATTTCTAATCAGATTCTGTGTCTATTTCAACCTGCAGTTGAAATAGACACAGAGGGCCCATTGAGCACTTGGTGCCACACAATGTAAGCCCAAGGCTAACCCACTAAATGTGAATTTATTTTTCTATACAGGCCGGTATGTGAGCATGAAAAAACAAGCTGACAGAACAAAGAGTTCAGACAAAGAACAAACCCTCCTTTCCAAAATATAAACAACTTATTAGCAGGCTGTCATGACCAGGAAGTCAACCTGTGTCAGTATTCTGACAATGCAGCATATAAGTATTTGCATTTTAATTATTTGGGTTACTCATGCGTTCACTTTTCCCTCCAGGTGTGCCCGTTCGCTCATACATTCCTAAGTCTATTGGTGACTGAAGGTGTTTCCGTGTCTGGGAAAAGCCCGGATCCAACTGCATCCATATCTGGCTTTGGAGCCAAGAAAAAAGATAATAACCTCCTCACCGTGCTATTATTCTCCATGGTTCTGTATGCTGCAAGACCAGATGGTTTCTCTGTCTTTTAAAGGACCACACTGGTGTATTTGTGAGAGGCCAAGTTGACGTCTTGAATTGACTTGTTTGCTCTAACCAACACCGCTAAACCCAGAAATACTCAGTTTACAGTGATATAAAACAGACAAAAGCAGCATATCATCTCCTAAGAGAAGCTGGAAGCAGCTAATGTTTGACAATGTTGACCCAAATAATTAATGGATTATCAAATTATTTGCCCATTATATGCTTTATTGTACTTTTTATTTATTTGAACATATACACATATATAAAAAAACACGACAATCAAAAAAAAAAGTTTGAACATTGTTGTGCAGGAGAGGTTAAAAGCCAGACATGGCTTATGAGGATACCTATTAGATATCAATAGTCATTATTAAAAGGAAAAAGAAAAAGGATGTAATGTATACACCATTATTGTATAACAATGTTAAAGTTGTATTAACATGCATTGCAATATTGTTGTGTACTTTTGTATGTTGATGCTTTGGCAACATTGTTTTTTTTCACCACATTGAATTGCATGAAAAGATAAAAAACAAAGATTGCATAATTCATCATTTATAGAAGTTTATGTTTACAAGTTGAGATGGATCACATGATGTATTTTCTTTTTCACATTGCAGACTGCCATTGGTCCGCAGTCATTGCACTTATAGGAGACTAAAACTAGCTTGAGCCTCGTCATCAATCACAGAGACCACTAGGTGTGCATTTGTTTCTGTCACACGTTACTGTGTGGTTGTATGATGATCATGAATATGCAGTTACAGTGCAGATTGATTAAAAAAAAAAAAAAAGAAGGTTGGACCGTGTTGCCACATAACGATAATATGACTTGGTAAGAACTCAAGTTTCCAGAGTCTATTTATAGATTTTCATATCGTAAGGATATAAATGGAAACCACAGAATGCCTGGAAGAGTAGAAAGTTAATTCAAACACAGCACAATGATTCATTATAGTGTTGAATAGTGATTTGTAGTGAATGGGCTATTTGGTTGGCGTGGCGCACTAGCTACGGTTGGTGCATGTTATCGTCATTAATATTACATATGGCCTTTGTTCCTCGTGGGTGTAGCCTCAGTCGGGTGGAGGGGGGTTGGGGGCGTGTGCACGAGGGGTGGGTACATATCGACGTCACCGGTCAGTCCTTACTGTGAACGCCAAAATAAAACGGCTAAAAAAAAAAAAACTTTTCTGTCTGACATACAAGTCGAAACGCATGGCAGTCGGGAAATGAAGCCGTGAGGGAAAGCCATTTCCCCCCTTCTCCTGGTTGGGACGCGCCATTGTTCGCGTAGCAGAGGAGGCTCCCCCCCCCCCCTCCTCTCTCTCTTTCCTTCCAGGGATCGTAGAGCGAGAGCCAGCGGGCTGTGTCAGTTTAGCCGACTTGCTAGCTAACGTCAAGTTGTAGCTAAGAAAGTGGAGAAGACGGCGGCTAAACGGGAGCCTACCCGCCTACACAGACCTATGCGACGGACAGCAGGTAACCGAGCTCTCCCTCATGCCTTCCACCTTAAATATAAAGACGTGCTGTGTTTATCTCGCACAATGCAGGTTCTATTTAGCCGTACGGATCTTGGGATCGCTACATGCCTCTCGCCTCGTCAGTGGCAGCAACAACATCATACGTAGCCTTCCCGTTTTAGCCGACAACTTTGCCCCCTGAATCTCAAGCGGGTCGCGTGTCACACCCGCCGGGGCTCCGCTTCTTGTTACATCTCGTTCAACACCTAACCCGACATTTGTGTGTGTGTGTGTGTGTTTTTAAGGCTGTGTTTAACGTGTACGTTGACGGCGCTATTGTGGCGGAGGGTGCACAACACTCCTCCAGAGGGGGAGCGTCTCCTCGCTGTAAAGAGTCTGTACGCTAACCGCAAAAACATCTGCCGGGTTTTAAACGGAGATAATCGTTAGTATATTCCTGTCATGAGCCAATCTGGCCTGCGGAGATTGAAGACCAGGCGTGCCCCGGTTTTGTGCTACGAGAGCGGCTACGGAGAGAGAGAGGCGAGTCAAACCCATCGGTCTGGTGTAGCAATGCGGTAGACAGAGGGGGGGTGTTAGATTTCCGAAAGGACCGAGGAGG
This sequence comes from Anarrhichthys ocellatus, assembly GCF_004355925.1. Lineage (NCBI taxonomy): Eukaryota > Metazoa > Chordata > Actinopteri > Perciformes > Anarhichadidae > Anarrhichthys > Anarrhichthys ocellatus. The sequence goes on along the minus strand of NW_022280085.1, from coordinate 2,067,742 downwards.
ACGGGGGGGATTGAACCGCTATTATTTATGTTTGGTCGATATGTCACCGGGGTCACGGTTTGCTGACAGCGGCAAGATCGGCCCGGTGGAACAAGGTGAGCCGCGGACGGCGGAGCGTGGCTGTCAACCGCAGTGAGGAGGCTCTCTACACGCTGCCTCCTCCTCCTCCTCCCATGGGGCAGTGTGAACCAGCGTGCCAGGTGAAGAATGCCACTGAATTATTCAGGCACATGCTGCAAATGATCAGCGTGGCCCAGGAATGTGCATAGCTGCTGCTGGAGACAATGAGAGGCTCTAAAGAGTAGTGTGGCTTCCCTGAGAAGAAGAAGAAGAAGAAGAAGTGCCTCAGCCTCCCCTGTTCAACATGCCAGTTTCTAGAGTGGATGGGGAACACTGGAAAGCTTAATGAAGTAGGAGCTGCACCTCTCGCAGCTGCTTTGATTTGTGGGAAACTTTTTTTTTTTTTAAAGTTGTCAGTCATCCTATTTATTTTTAAATGCATTTTCTGATGTTTTGTTTTCTATAGATCAAGTGGAAAATAGTTGTGAATATTGCCTCTGGTGGCTCCGAGCAAAGCTGTAATCTTGAATGGTAGTATTTGAATTGATGGGTTTCGCTCGTGGCTCTTCTTTTCTTCAAACGGCTCGTTGCTTATTGTGCTTTTGTTTCCTTTGCGTTCTGCAAAAACAGTACGCACGCTGGTGCATACAACATTGGGGTATTTTAAGGGTAAAAATAGAACTTAGTTCATGTTGTGTAATGTACTGTATATGGCTACAGTATATGAGGTTTCCACCTTTTTATGTTTGGCAGTCGGTAGTAATCTTTACCTTACACAACCCTAATCGCCAGCTCTCCTGGAGCAAGTGGTTTTAAACGGCTCATTTCTGTAAATTCAGAATTTGAATGCATTCCTCGGGCCAGAGTCCAGACCAGCATAAGCCCGGTATGTTGTAACGGCTAAGAAACAAGTGAGAGGTCACGATGACGGTGCATTTCAGTGTCCTTTGTGACCTCTTTCTAGGTGTCTGGACCGTTTTTGCTGTCGTTGCGGTTATGACAGGTGGGGTGGTGGAAGCTGAGAAACAAAGGCAGCTGATGACTTCTTTTTGTTGTTGTCAGCAGCAAAAATAAAAGATGGAAACGAGGAAGAGGCGGTCACGATCTGCTTGCGACGTCAGCAGGATTTGTAGTCCCCAGTCCAATTTGAGGGCCACAGATTGCTCGGACTAAGGTCCTTATTTTGTCTCTCTTAGGAATGAAGCATGCGAGTTGTTGACCCCGAAGCATCCGGTGCCTCAGGACACAGTCAGAAGTATTTTTGCTCTGAGACTCAAGCAAATCTAGGAAACCGACACGGTTACGTCAATCTACAACTTTGTGTAATTCAAATAAATTCTTTCCACTTTTTGTCATTTTAACCGTGTCGGGAAAAGAAGACCATTGTGAACACATTTCAGGCCTGCTGATCGCCTGTGATTTGAAAAAGACAGGCCTCTAGTTTGTTGACCTAAGAGAGAGAGTAAACAGATCTCTTCAGTGTGCACGCACTTGTGTTTACACACAGCTTCTTCGCACGCCTACATCCTGTGTTTGTCCTCATTAGTTTAGATTTGTATCCGTTTCTGGTCTGCTACTTCCAACGCGGATGATACTCAAATCTGCGAGATAAATCGGCACAGTGGAAATAAACCAAATGTCTAGTATACAGATGATTCAAACACGGATATAAGCAGAATAAAGGGCATTGTTGAAGTAGAATAACTCCCTCAAAAAAGTTCCACTGCCTCTGATTTGAACCTGTGTCTCCATCTTGACAATCCTCTTTTCTCTCCCCGCTCAGCCTTTTTTTTTTCTTTCCAAGGATTTCCAGTAGGCCTAAACAACTCACTGTAATCCTCTTGCAAAATATGCATATAAATAGAGACCTTTTCTTCCTGTCTAAAATGCTGTGCACTGTATTCACAACACCCAGCAACTGTTTTTCTTTTTGTTTTTTTGCCACTCTGTATTTTTCCCTCAACTGTAGCGCCTTTAATTCTCTCCCATCCTTCTATGAACTGCCCTGCTTGTCTAAAGCTCTCATGTCACTCTCATTAGACAGCCCATGTCTTTGGCTTATATATATCTATCTATATATATCTATATATATATATATCTATATATATCTATCTATCTATCTCTCTATCTCTCTATATCTCTATATCTCTCTATCTCTCTATATCTATCTCTATATATAGATAGATAGATGTGTGTGTCTATCTATATCTATCTATATATCTAGATCTATCTATATCTAGATAGATATAGATGTATGTATGTATATATGTATGTATGTATATATATAGATGTATGTATATACAGTGGGTACGGAAAGTATTCAGACCCCTTTAAATTTTTCACTTTGTTTCATTGCAGCCATTTGCTAAAATCAAAAAAGTTCATTTTATTTCTCATTAATGTACACTCAGCACCCCATCTTGACAGAAAAAAACAGAAATGTAGAAATTTTTGCAAATCTATTAAAAAAGAAAAACTGAAATATCACATGGTCATAAGTATTCAGACCCTTTGCTGTGACACTCATATTTAACTCACATGCTGTCCATTTCTTCTGATCCTCCTTGAGATGGTTCTACTCCTTCATTGGAGTCCAGCTGTGTTTAATTAAACTTGATTAGGAAAGGCACACACCTGTCTATATAAGACCTTACAGCTCACAGTGCATGTCAGAGCAAATGAGAATCATGTCGAAGGAACTGCCCAAGGAGCTCAGAGACAGAATTGTGGCAAGGCACAGATCTGGCCAAGGTTACAAAAGAATTTCTGCAGCACTCAAGGTTCCTACGAGCACAGTGGCCTCCATAATCCTTAAATGGAAGAAGTTTGGGACGACCAGAACTCTTCCTAGACCTGGCCGTCCAGCCAAACTGAGCAATCGTGGAAGAAGAGCCTTGGTGAGAGAGGTAAAGAAGAACCCAAAGATCACTGTGGCTGAGCTCCAGAGATGCAGTAGGGAGATGGGAGAAAGTTCCACAAAGTCAACTATCACTGCAGCCCTCCACCAGTCGGGGCTTTATGGCAGAGTGGCCCGACGGAAGCCTCTCCTCAGTGCAAGACATATGAAAGCCTGCATAGAGTTTGCCAAAAAACACATTAAGGACTCCCAGACGATGAGAAATAAGATTCTCTGGTCTGATGAGACCAAGATTGAACTTTTTGGCGTTAATTCTAAGTGGTATGTGTGGAGAAAACCAGGCACTGCTCATCACCTGCCCAATACA
>NW_022280085.1:2034976-2039458 GCF_004355925.1 Anarrhichthys ocellatus | reverse complement strand
GTCAAGCTAGCCATATTAGGCAAAGTGAACATATTTTATTGTAGTTATTTATTGTAGTCCTCAGTCTCATCTGCTTAACTTGGTCATGGAGGCATCAACATGTAATTGAGATGGTAAATTAACAGTGAAAACTCATCATAGCTTAATTTAACATCAATATTCCTAATTACACTTCATGTTTACTTCTCCTGATCTTTACCTAACAAGGTCCATAAAATAAATAAACATGTTATATTATATATATATATGTGTGTGTTTTTATTGGGGCCCGAGCAACCGACGTCGGGCCTGCGAAGGCCCTATTGAAACTGTAGGGGTTATTAGTATGACATTTATTTGAGAACTTTGGGAGCATCTGGGGGGTACTTGCCATACTCCAAAACTCACCAGATTTTGGGGACTTGTCAGGGCTGGTGAAAATAGATGTATGAAAAAGGATGCAACTTTCGGTGTAAAAAAATGGCTCTCTAGCGCCCCCTACAAATCGGACCGGTGACGCCCCTCGGCCAGTATGTCTGATTTACTTGAAATTCGACACACATGTCCGACTCCGCTAGATCTAAAAAAAAAAGCCTCTCAGACCCCTAAGCTCCGCCTACTTAGATTTTCCGCCATATTGAATTTAGTGTAAAACACATTTTTGTGAACTCCTCCTACATGCTGGGTCCGATTACTACCCAATTTGTTGTGTATCATTATTGGATATAGATCATCAAAAGCTATCAAAAGCTTTTTGATAGCTCTTAGCATTTACAATATATGGACCAATAAACGTCTTAGGGGCGTGGCTTAATATCAATACACATAACTTCTCAACCGTTTGTCCTAAAATTACAATATTTGCAGCATATGTGCACATCGCATCCTGTAACATACCCTGAGATTTTATTTGCATTCAACCACTAGGGGGCGCTACAGTAAACCCACGAAGTTGTGCTTTTTGTCACTTTTTGCAGATTTCAGCCTTCGTATTTTAACGAACTCCTCCTAGAGAATTAATGCGATCAACTTCTACTTTGGTCAGGATGCTCTTAAGACCTTTGTGATTAAAAGTTATCAAAATCGAGAGTTTTCATCGAAGAACCTTGACGTGGTGTGGCGGCCATTTTGCCTCATTGTTTATGAAAATATAAGTTGTTATAACTCAAAGGTACATTATCCAATCTACACAAAACTTCTTATGCATGATGCTACTTCAAGCTTGAACATACTTCAATTGAAAAAACCTCAATAACTCATAGCGCCGCCTACTGGCTAAAGGAAATGTCAAATTTTATACTTTTATTTATTCCTCCTAGCCAGGTGACCTGATGAGTCTCAAATTTGGTAAGGATAGCCTTAAGACATTGATGATAAATCGCCAAGAATATTGTGAGTTTTCGTTGAACGCTGTTGCCGTGGCGACGCATCGTTCTCCATGAAAAAGGAAGCTGATGGTTTAGTGGGTTAAGATGCTCAAAAACTCATGGAACTTTGTACGTGTCATAGGTCATAGGAAGACATAGTGCATATGGATTTTTGGCTTGGCCATTTTAAATTGCCTCTCTAGCGCCCCCTACAATATTTCAAAAGACCAGCCCCAGCGCTACGTTTCAGCTACATGTATGAAAGTTGGTAGGCAGATGTGTCCTATGGAGACTTACAAATAAGTCTCTTGGGACCATGCTCTAAACCAGTGGTTCTTAACCTTATTGGAGGTACTGAACCCTGCAAGCTTCATCAGTGCATTCACCGAACCCTTCGTAATTGGAAAAATAAAATATGATTTCTTCAAAACATAGGTATATATTTTATTAGTGCACAAAATTAAACTGAATTTATCTCACGCCGGGTTTACACCGGACGCTGAAGCGCCGCGCAGCGCCAAGGAAAGCCAGGCGCCTCCTTTCCGCCCCCGTTACACAAATGTGCTGTTCACATCGGCGCGCTCTGCACCGATGGTTTCGGTGTCGAGTCTATTTTTTCCGCTCGCCGCGAGCGTATCGCGCCAGGAAACACACTGAAAAATTATTTAAACGATATAAATGACATATTTTACATTATATAAATGATCAAATATGCATCCCATACTTTGTATTCCCCTTCTGTTGCCCTGCAGTTTCAATCTCCCCAATATTTCCCCTCTCATTATTAACTTTCCCCATCTGCCCATCCACTACAAACAGACAGAGAGAGAAAGAGAGGGTTGGGGGGGGCTATGAAGACCATCATCATTTACCCCCGAACCCCTACATTGAACGGGTTACATACAACAACAAGCGGAGAAAGCAGAATCGCGGGCTGACCGGCGCGGAGAAATGCGCGTCCGACGTGAACAGCCAGGTGCGCAGCGCTTGAGAATGGCGCTGCGCTGCGCTTCAGCGTCCGGTGTAAACCCGGCGTAACACGGCGTAACACGGCGAAGAAAAATTGTGTGTTGCCAATTTTTTGACGGCCGTCAAAACCGGCCCGACATTGCTAGTGCGAACCGGGCTATACTGTATCTGTCTTGACCCCTGCCGAACCCCGGAGAGTGACTCACCGAACCCAATTTAAGAACCACTGCTCTAAACCTTACCGGAAGTCGGCCATTTTGATTATTGTGTCATTTTTCCATCAATTTTGGCCTATTTCTAGTCGCTATACTTTAACGAACTCCTCCTAGGGTATTAATCAGATCCTGTTTAAATTTTGTCAGTACAATGTCAAGACAGTTGTGATTAAAAGTTATCAAAAGCTTTATGTTTAACGGAATCGTTTAGCCGTAGCGGGCGGCTACTTTTCACCATGAAAAAAGCTGATGTAACTCGTTGTTCCAAACAGTCCCAAACTTCACATGCTTGATAACACTCATGGCCTGAGGATGTCTACAAGCTAATGTCCCCTAATATTCACAGTGCCACCTGCTGGCCAAAGGAAATCTGCGTTTTGTGACAAACACCATCGGATTTACATGCCTTTTACACAATGTGGTTTACATTTGACACAGAGCTACATGATGCATGAAGCATTGGACTACTTGCAAAGCATCATTTCCAGCATCAGGCGGTCCACGCGGGATTAAATCCGTCTCGCTCACGGTCGCGGACGCTCTCGGCCGCGCAGGCCGCGCAGGCCAGAGTCCCGCCGCCACCCCCGAGACGCTGCAGATTGCGAGGGCCCGTTCATTGCTGCTCGCAGCTTTAATATTATACTGAATGTTATTATATGATATATATTACTATATTATACTGAATTGCCTGTGAGGGTGACAACAATAAGATGTCCTGACGTGTTTATCAAAGTGTTATTTACTTCTTTTTTTCGCATTGGAATAAATGTTAAATATTTAACTGTTTGCAGTAGTAATGCATGTTTGATACCTTATTTTTTTGCATTAAATCATTCTGGGATGTTTGCTGAAATTGATTGGATGTGGCACAGCCCTACCGAGAAAATCTTCCACCAGCCGCCACTGTTCCAGTGCTTTTATCTCTTACAGTTCAACTGCTTTCACCACTTGCACAACTGGCACTTCAACTGTTAACAGTGCACGCACTTCAACTATCTGTGGTTCACTTCAACTGAAATTTCACTTGCTTTCAACATTTCAACTTATCTTAGGAGTGTCTTCATTGCTCACTCTTTAGGTGACGATCAACTTCTTTCGATGCAGAGTCATCAGCTGACATTAGAACCTCTGTCGCTGCTTACATACCAACTGACACTTCGACTATAAACAGTTCACACACTTCAGCTCTCTCCAGCACTTCAACTACAATATCAATTGCTTGTATTGTTTGCAATTCAACTTTCCTTTCCACTGCTTTCAGCTCTTTCTCACTTCAACTGTTAGTTGAAGTGACGGTGTCTTTGAGCAAGCCATTGAACCCCAAGTTCACAGATAACTGAGCACGCTTCAACTTCATTCAGAAAATGTAGCCTTTTCTTGTTTTCGTTTTTCTTGCCTTATTTGTTTGTAAATGTAACTGTCCATGTTTACTTCCTGTAAATTCTATCTGCCAGCATATACAGTATATCTGATGGACAGTGTGTGTGCAGTAATCTTTCATTGTGTATCGCCACCAGCGCAGCCACATATGGGTCCCTCTGTCATCCATCCAGGGCCTTTCTGGAGCGTTCCTCTACGGCATGCCTGCCATGTGTCTGGAAGTGACACACACACAAATAGTGAAAGCAGGGGTTGAATCATGCTGTCAATGGAGCCCCCCACTCCCCCCCTGCACACCCACCCCCTGACACTCCACTCCACAGACCCGCTGAATCTGCTGCATTCCTTTCCTTGTCATCCGCCTGCCTGTTGGGGGAGAGGGAAGCAACACACTGAAGTAAAACAGGAAAACCACCTCATTGCTCCCAGAGTTACGTCAGGCGCTCCACAGTAGCTTCCACGCACAGTCAAACGAATGTAAAATATGCTGCGTCAGTCCCACAGGAGTATATATATATATATATATATATATATATATATATATATATATATATATATATATATATATATAT
>NW_022280085.1:2008978-2034966 GCF_004355925.1 Anarrhichthys ocellatus | reverse complement strand
TATATATATATATATATATATATATATATATATATATATATATATATGTAAAATAAAAAACAATATGGGATTTATGTTGAAAATTCAGAAAACTAACTTCCTGTGGTTAGACACCTCAGACGTCCCTGCTGGTGCTCACCTCTCTTTAACATCATCATGACATCATTGTGACATCCTCCTCCAGTTTCCTGTTTTCATGTAAATGTTTTATTCTTGCTTATTTCGTTCTTTCATTTTCAACCTTTTCATATATACATACGTATCTTCTATATATGCTGTATATATCAATAAAGGCTGTATATATATATATATATATATATATATATATATATATATATATATATATGCTTTATATTTATGGTTACAATAATATGAGGGCAAAGAAAGTTGATGGAATGTTTCTATTTTTAAGGGCGAGCCATTCACATGGATTTGTCAAGATTCTCTTTATGGTAAAGACAAATGCAGTGCCTTAATTGTGAGTTTTAAATGATGAATTATCAATAAAGAGACATTATCCATGTGAAACCAAAGCCTGTGTGGGCACCACGGTGCTTGGCTGACGAATTGTGAAATGACACACGAAAGATACCGAGTGATAATCTGTAGTATGGAACATGGATTTAGCAGCTGCTGTAGAGCTTTCGACCGTATCCCACAATATTCCGCAGCAGACGGAGGATGCCCAGTTGTTGTGGAACTGTAGATGTTGAAATTTCCATTTGGACCATTTGGTCCACGTTGGCTTAAAGGTGGGGATTAAAAACGATCATTTGATACGATCCAAAGCTCCAAAACAGCTTTTAAACGGACCTCGTGGTCAGATCGTGTGATTGCTGCCACCGCCGTTTCCAAGCTCCACAAAGAACTTAGGACATGGACGAGACATCCCTGTAGTTCTCGGAGGAGTCGCAATTTGAATCTACGATTTCCATGACGACATGAGCAACTCCATCTGCTGAGGAAGATGGTGTGGTGGAAATCTAAAGTTTGTCAACAATCTAACCTTGTAACTCCACAAAACTTGACCCATCTCTCAGACTTGATATGAAAGTTGAAATGTTAAAAGCAATCTTAAACTTAAACATTAAAAAACGTTCTCTGCATTTAACCCATCCCTCTATAGGGAGCAGTGGGCTGGTATTGAGAAGCACCCGGGAAGCAGTTAGGGGTTCAGTGTCTTGCTCAGGGACACTTCGCCACAGGACACGTGCAGCCAAGGATCAAACTGGCAACCTTACGGTTACCGGACGACCCTCTCTACCCCCAAAATGCAACAATAGATTTCAGACACGCACAGTTCACAAACAACCCAACGTAAATCTTAGCTTTTAGGATAACTTAACACAAATATATATTTAAAAATATATATATTCTGTAGCCGGCTAAAGGCTGCATGTTAGATGATAACAGTCAAACACTTTGGTCCTGACTGCAATATCTCAACAACTATTGGATGGATTGCCGTTTGGTACAGACATTCATGGTCCCCAGAGGATGAAACGTATTGACTGACGATCCCTCGCGTGTGCTGAAACCACTCAGCTATACCATGGTGCTCTGAGTTTTCCTTTTTTTGCAAAACCAGCAGCTCAAAGTGTTAATTATTCAATAAAATAGCTCGACATCCATACCAGCGGGATTGTGTTGTACAGACGAGGTTCATGGTTTCCAGATAATGAATCTGAATGACTTTAGTCATTCAGATTCATCTGCACCACAATAAGGTTTTTGGGGTTAAGTGAAATATTTTGACAAAGTATTACAAATGTAATTGAAATTTACCGCAGGTATCCAAGGTTCCCAGAGGATAAATTCAACTTAACTTTTCATCTTGTCCCATCATCAGGTCAAAAAAACCTCCATAACTATAATGGCATTCCTATCAACCTCAGCAAATATTAGCAGATGCTAACAGGGTAGCTAACATTAAGCTCAAAGCACTGCTGTGCCAAAGTGTAGCCTTTTGGTAATGATTATTATTGTTGTAACTAGTATTGTTACACCCATTATTATAATTTCGCCCAAGCAGTAGTATTTTTAGATGCTGTTTTATTTTTTAAAAACATATTTTATATAATTGTAATATTTCTAGTTTTACTCTTAGGTGTAATGTAATATTTAATTGATGACAGGATATAATGTATAGTGACTTGTTTGTTGTTGACTATGAAACGCGTTTCGAGGCCACGAGATCCAGCTGAACACATCAATGACATAACTTCAGCAAAGTGCATCTGAACGCCGGTGAAAAGCATCTCCGACCGGCCTGAGTGAAGATGGAAAAAGTGACACTGATTAAATCTAATACCCGAGCGGTGACATCACATCCCACACACCCCCCCACCCCCCCGCCCCTCAGAAAAAAAGAGGAGGCTGCGTCCGGATTGGACGGCGGGCCCGGGCCAATCAGAGAGCGCACACATGGGAAGCGTTTAAAAAAGATTCAGAAAAGTGTCGGGAAGTTGTCTCTTAAAAGCCTCACGAGCAGGTCTCATTGCACTTGCGGCGAACACTTATTATTATTTTTTTTTACATTTTTGAAATAAATAAAGATACCCACGGACTTGTTAGGGACTTTTTCTGTGCGCCCCCCCCCCCACACCACCACCTCGGACAGAGAGTTGTAAACCTGCTTCTCCGTTTTTAAAGCGCCTCCTCGGCTCCACTGTAAATACACGAGACTAACAGGATGACAACGCACTTCAGGAGCGGACCTGCCTTCGGTCTGTCTGCCGAGGTCAAGAGTAAGGTAGGTTCACTTTCATTTCACACTTTCTAAGAAGTGTAATATTATTTATGTACCGAAAAAAACGCGTTCCAGCTGGAGCGTCCAGTCCCCCAAGTAACGTTGAGGTCAAGGGTCAACGAGGCATGATGACGCACACCGTAAACACTCTCTGTGGCCTTATTTTAACATTTTTTTTTGTCTTATTCAAAAATTATAACGAAATTCAAGATGAAGGTGGCGGGCTAGGACACACTGAAGTCCTTATATGGAGGTAGTGCGAGAAGTTTCTGGATGAAAGCTTCGGTGTGTGCTAGTTGAAGTCATGTTGGCTCGTGCCTCTTTAGTTTAACAGGTTAGAAAAGGACGTAAAAAAAAAAAGCATGCTGAGTGGTTGTAACTGTTAGCCCTTAAATCAGATATTAAAAAGAGCCCGTGATGTATTTCTCCCCTCGTTCCAGTGTGCTTGGCTAACAAACACTTTGACAGCAGATCACACAGTGAGGGAAGTGATTGTTTTGGAGCTGAAAGTGAGTCTCTGTGGCCAAATCATTAGTGTGATTATGGCAGACTTGTGCTCTGTGTCTCCTCTGCCACTGATCTCCTTGGCTGTAAGACATCACACTGGGGGAAATGTGAACGTTTAATAAGCTTGTTGGTTTTGAGAGATGAAGGTATCTCTAATGTTTGTTAATGATTTAAAGGGACATAATGTTGGCTTATATGAATGAATGAATGAATGAATGAATGAATGTGTGTGAGTGAGTGAGTGACATGGGGTGGAAGAAGAACTCTGATGTTCCTTTTACTCAAGAAACTGTAGTTGTACTACAATGTCAAAATACTCTATTACAGGTAAAAGGCCTGTGTTCAAAATGTTACTTCCAGAAAAAGTGGAGGAATATTGCTCAGGTCCGTGTTAAATTGTAAATGTTAGATTATTATCTTTTGATGAATGAAGATGCAAGCAGCGTTTTGATGTTGGCCAGGAGTCCAGTTGGAGCTGATTTAAACTGTATATGCTATGAAAAATGCGTTGAATAACATGTTCATACGTCAAGTATTAATCTGTAAAGTACTATAGTGAAGTACAGTGTGTCCCTCTGAATTGCAGTGACGTAGCATCAATAGAAATACCTCAGATTTGGACCTAAATACTTTATAGTTGCATCCCATCCCTGCATGGTGTCGTGCCAGCCGTATTTCCCAGCATTCATGCTGTCACCGTTCTGAAAGGAAGTGTCAACACAGCCATTGTGAATATAATGCAGTTATTTCTCTGTGTCGTGACAGCAGTGACTCTGTACAGTGGGGTGAGTCAGAGCTGCCGACAGCCTGCTCAGGATGAGAAAGGTCAGCGTTCCAACTCCCAGATCACCACCACCACCACCATCATCATTGTTATTGTCCTGGAGGGATGTGGTCTTGTCCCTGAATAGTGCCGTCTCTCATCGGGTCTTTCAGTCCCCACACACACACACACACACACACACACACACACACACACACACACACACACGGAGGTGCACTGCACTCTGTGAAGCCCACATTCCTTTCATTACTGCTATTCAGCACTCAGCGGGCTCTCCGTCCCAATTGGTGTTTTTTTTGCCGCCGGTGCGTTGCTGTTTTGCTGCCTTTTTTTCCCCACAAGTCGATTATACACACAAGGGCAAGAGGAAGAAGTATCCTGTAAGAGTAGGCGAGGGAATTAAACGTTTCGTTTGAGCCTTCGTGGGTTCATGCAGGGATGGTCATTTCCATCAGTGTGACTTCAGAGATCGACGCAGCAGAAAAGACTTGACGGGTACGTCGGGCGTGATCTAATGGCCTTTTAAGGACCGACCAGGCTCTGCACTTGGAGATTGAGAAAGTGTCCCTTCTCTAAACAGTTTACATTGCGGTCCGGATTGACAAAACACTGCCCTGACAGAATGCAGGTGCACAGGGGATGGATGGCACAGACGAAGCCGTGTCAGCGGCTTCGCACAGTGGATCCACTACATGGCGAAGACCCGATGTCAGACTGTGTCTTTGTTTGAGTATGAAGGGATTTCTGTTTATCGCTTTTAAACAGCCGGACAGGTAGATGTATTTACCCTCTACTCTGCGGTGGACCCCACATGGTCATATGCAATAGTTCAAATGGCCCCCTGAGATTCAGCATAGGCTGTGTGGACCCATACCTAAAGTAAGGCTTTGTAACTTCTAAAAGTTAAAAATGAATTCATAATCCACCATTACTCAGTGCACTCAGGTGTTTTGCTGCTACAGCCATAGTCTGGTGTGACCAGTGAAACCAATGAAGTGCCGTTACCTGCATTATCTCTACTGACCAGCAGGGGGCGACTCCTCTGGTTGCAAAAAGAAGCCTGATTGTATAGAAGTCTATGAGAAAATGACTCTACTTCTCATTGATTTATTACCGCAGTAAACATGAGTTCATGGTCTCAATCTCTAGTTCCAAGTCTTCTTCAATACAGCATGCTATTGCCTATGCTTTAGGGTGGGGCTACCTTGTGATTGATAGGTCTACCAGAGCCGTAAACGGTGTCTCTCCGTCACTCCTCCTCAGTCCAAATATGGTCACTTCTGTTCACTAGTTGCAAAAAAAAGCCAAGATGGCGACGACCAAATTGCTGAGCTTGAGGCTTCGAAACGTCAGTCCACAAACCAACGAGTGACGTCCTCTTCTTTTAGACAGTCTGTGGGTGTGACCAGCGGTTTATGGTGGCTAATGCTACTCTCTGCTATCTTTAGATATGCCTGTGTAACTGACATCGCATGACATCACTGAGGGGAATCACTGACTTTATGAGTATTCTCTACTTCCTCTACTGTTACACAGACAAATCTGTGCAAAGAATCTTGTTAGTAAGTAAACTCTCGGTCAGAGACGAGCAGCTTCTTGTGCTACTGTCACACTTTGTTTAAGCAAACGTGTCATAGTCTTGTTTTAGGTCGGAGTATCGTTAAAAATGTTTGTCTTAGTGTTGAGTTTCGCTCACAAAAACGACCCCTTTTCTTCAACACCTCACTTAAAGAATTATAGATAGTGGAATGGTTTATTTTAATTTCACAAAGAAGCCGAACCTCTCAAATGTAAATTGTCATCTACACACAAACAGCTGCACAATAACTTCCAATAATTAGAATACAGTCAAAAATCGGCAAAATTTTGACTTGAAGAAGGAAATGATTGCTTGAAAGAGCGACTAAACAAGATCATGACTTCAGTGCAGACTTGGACCACTTGAACAAATACACAAGTACTGTACTGAAGCACAATTTTGAGGTACTCAAACACTTTATTGAGGATTTTCGTTTTGATACTGAATGAATATGGCTTTTTTAATCTCAGAATCCCAGAACACCAACACCGCGGTTAAATGCAGCTGAGGACCTGTGGATCCCTTCCTGTCTCTCCATCAGACGTGGGTTTGTCTGAGCACTCTACTCGCTGTAAAAGGGCAGATTGTGGAAAACCCAGAGGGAGAGGGAGAGGGAGAGGGAGAAATATGAGCCGGGCCGATCGGGGAAGACAAGTCGGTCAGAGGGAGAGGGAGGAGTGTTTTTCAGGGGGGAACTGTTTCTCCCAAGTTTGGTGTGATGGACTGGAAGCTCCGCGATCCCTGCTGCTTTAGAAATACTTGTTTGTGTTGGCTGCCGATCCCAAACTTGTGTGTGTGTGTGTGTGTGTGTGTGTGTGCGCGCAGTGGTGGGGGGGGGGGGCAGGCTCAAGCAGCCTTGAAACCCCATGCCAGAATTCAAAGTATTAGGGGGCAACGTGTTTGTGCCAATAAGGAAATGCATGGAGAGAAGAGAGAGCGGCTGGCGTGTTTCTCCATGCAGGAATGTCCACGGGGCTTTTTAATTTTCATCCCCCCCCCCCCCCGTTCCTTTTGTACGCCTCATCTCAAAGTATTTCTTTATTCTACAGTAAGCCTTTCAAAGATGGCACAGATTAGGATTGTGCCGTCTCTTATGAGAAAAATTATGGAAATTATACACAGTTTTGTAAAAGAAAGTGTTACCGTTCAATTAAAAATGCCACATTTCACACATATGGAATGGAAAGGATCTTCCACAGGACAATATTTGACACTGTTCGATGCCCACATTGACACTTTTTGTTCTTCGACGAGTTAAAAGTGGTGAACTGTGCATCGTTCTTTTATTGTTCTTTTAATTCGTCGATTTTCCGATCAGCTGAAGTCAGCTGTCTCTTTGAAACAAAACTGAACATAAAACACAAAAGTTCAACCTCACGTTTGACCTCTGACCTCCCCCTCCCCCTCAGCTTGCAGGGAAGTACGACCACCAGAAGGAAGAGGAGCTGAGGCTGTGGATTCAGGATGTGACGGGCAAGAGGATAGGGGACGGCTTCATGGAGAGTCTGAAGGACGGGGTCCTGCTGTGCGAGTGAGTGAATGGAGACAATGAGAAGGATGCTTGTAGCACGGGAACATTAAATCAACCTTTCTAATAATACTGATACCTTTATTATTAGAGATTACTTCTTAAAAATGTAACTTCCTTGAACTTTGTGTCTCTTTCTTTGTAGACTCATTAATGTGCTCCATCCGGGTTCTGTGAGAAAGGTCAGCAGCTCCACTCAAAACTGGCACCAGGTAATGCATCCGCTCTGTGGAAGGGAACAAAAATAAGCTGTTTTTGTTCTGTGAGTCACGGTCCTCCTCCACAACATGTGGAACTTAGTTAAAGTAGCCACCGTATCAAATGATGCAAATCTCAACTAAAAACAAGCTTGTAAGGCTCGATTGAAGCAAAAATCCCCCCTCTGTGATATTAACACCCGATAAAGAACAAGAAAGCAAATAGAAATATTTCCCAAACTATTCAGTCGACCAATTTGAGTCCCGATACAGATATCCATACCTCGGCCGATGCCAATGTTTAATTAACAAGCTGCATGCCTCATTCTGTGGAAGTGACTGGGATCATTCTTTTCTGTGGAAGGCAACACCAGGCTTGACGTAAACATTGCTTTCCTTACTTTGGAAAACAAAATGTAACTAATAAATCCATAGATAAAGATGTACCGAATGGTGTCCCGTACCAGATCCAGCTATTTGAGTCGGTATCGGACAGACATTCTGTATCGGTATCAGTGCATCTCTGCTCAGGACTTTACGTCAGATGTCAAAATAGACGCTCTTCTCAACTAGCTCCGTTGTCTGTTTTTTTTTTTTTTTTTTTTTTTCTTCCTCCAGCTGGAAAACATAGGGAATTTTGTCCGCGCGATCACAGTGTACGGCCTGAGGCCAGATGACATCTTCGAGGCCAACGATCTGTTTGAAAATGTCAACCACACTCAGGTCCAGAGCACGCTCATCGCTCTGGCTGGAATGGTGAGGACACACACTCTCTCACACACACACACACACACACACACACACACACACACACACACTCATCTGTTGTAGAGGAGACTGATGTTGGTGCTTTACTCACAATCTGAATGTTACTGAGTGAGAGAATCGGGTGCAATCAACAAACACTAGAGTAACTGTTTTCTAATTTATAGCCTAAAGAAACCATGAGTATTAACAATGATGCACAGAAGTATATCCTGATAATCGCATACATGTTGCAGCAATCAGCCTACCTGTGTGAGTGCTTTGTGCTGCGTAGACTAGGACTACAGTATGGCAACGGCAGAATAATAATAAAAACAATATGGGTACGAAGAATGCACTCTGATTACCACCGTTTTCCCTTCTGTCTCTGCCACCTTTCTCTCTCTTTCTCTTTTTCTCTCAGGCCAAGTCCAAAGGTTTCCACTCCAAGTACGACTTGGGAGTGAAGTACGCTGAGAAGCAGCAGCGGCGCTTCGCTCCGGAGAAGCTCAAGGAGGGACGCAACATCATCGGCCTGCAGGTCAGAGCAGCGGAAATAATAAATAAACCTGGAATCCACTGCTTTCTATGACCACGCTTTCTCACGGGGTTGTAGGCGCATGTGTGTCCAGAGATGCTCTGCCGGCCAAGTGGGTTCGTATTGTACCCGCTGCTGGACTTCATGCTGAATATATCTTCACAGAAACCTCTTAATTGAGTCTTCTCTTACCCGCCCTGCATGTGGAATAATAACACACTCATGGGAATTTTTGCCATCATAGGTACCAATACTGCCCAAAGCGTCCTCTGTGTCTTAAGACCATGACCCACTCCCCTCACTCCCGGACATTCGTAAGGGTTTAGTTCTGTCCCACTTTCAAAAGGTCGAGTGTTTGAGGGCTCTTTCGCAGACATTTTGATTAAATTATGAACCCTTTCCGTAAGATTCGCATTTCTGCAGACTTTGCCTGACGGAATTACCCACAATTCATAGCAATGTGACTTTAAACACGGGGTTACCAGTGGAAGCATGGAGATGTAAGAGAAAAAAAAAAGGTAAACAAAGAGGACGGCACATGGGAGTTCAGCCTGTTATATTGGGACGTTGGGTTGGGGCCTAAACGTTGTGTGTTTGCAGCTCTGTAACTCGCTGCGTTTCGCTCCGTCTCCAGATGGGCACCAACCAGTTTGCCAGCCAAAAGGGCATGACCTCCTACGGCACACGGCGACACCTGTATGACTCCAAGATGGCCATGGAGACCCCTTTGGACCAATCTACCATCAGCCTACAGATGGGCACCAACAAGGGAGCCAGCCAGGTGAGTTGATTTTAAAGGGCGAGGCTTCTGTTATTCTAAACTTTGTTGTCGTCAACACATCTCATAAAAAACACACCTGGACGCACGCTGGGGTGCGATTGGGAGTGCACGCAAAGTATAATTAGCAGAGATGAGTCTAAACAGTTGGTTGACGTAGTTAGCAAACATTAGTTAACAAACTGTTGGAATAGTTCGCTAAAAGCTTCACAAACAGCTAAAAGTATTGAATAAATTGCTAAAATGGATATAAAATAATTGATAAACAGTTGAAATGTGTAGGAAAAGAAACGGATTAAAGGAAAACTTCTACCACTCAAAGTGGTAGTAGTATGAAAAAGATTATATTATAACCACGTTTATGTAATTGATAGGCAGGTCGATGTAGCAGGGATTTGTGGGATTGACAATAAAAACAGACCACAGTGCCATCATAATGAAGGAGCATGGATCAAGGAATGGACACCAACGGCACAGAGAAGGAAGATACTCCGATAATACTTGTTCGTAGGATCAATTATTAGTGTTGTTGGTTTTGGTCTTTTCGTGGGATTAGTTAACAGTCAGAAACATACACGTCACCAGCTTTATTCTTTGATTTAATTAAGTATACACTATTGTTCAAATGTTTGCTGCTACAAAAGCTCTATTCGTTCCAGGTTTTAGGTTAGTTAAGGTAGAAAGTCCTGTTAATAATTCTGATTTCGTTTGAAGGGGTTTGTTTCGGACACTGAGAACAAAACGCTGATAATTCAAAGGGCACCAAAAAAGGCAAAGATCCCTCTGAGCAACCGTTGAATGAGAATAGAAGAAGTCAGCAGTCATTGGTGAAAGAAACTGGAAGCTCGGCATCAAAATGTGCGCGGCTTTAAATACGAACCGTTCCTGTTTTAGTGTCGAATGCACAATCATTTATCTTATAACAAGCCTGAATATTAGCAGGTGTGTTGCTTTAGCAAAGCTCTTTTTCAAACTTCACAATAGAAATAGAAGGTCAGCTGAACAAATCCCAGTTTAAACCTCTTCCAGTAGACTGCAGAGGGCTTCCCAAAAATCTTTAGTCCAGTCGCAATATTGTGGTTTGAATTGCTTTTCTGGAGTCGTGCAACACTGTAGGGACATCGACTCAGTGGAAGTTTTAATCGTTTGATTCTCCTTCTTATGAGGCCAAAACTATTTCAAATGTAGATAATACATATGTTGTCTGAATTATACTTTTTAAATTGTCTTTACATCTGTTAAAAATATTAAAGGAGAGAAGAAAAACACCAAAATAACAGGATTATGAACGGTAATGTATATGTTTATGCCCCCCCCCCCCCCCCCCCGCAGGCCGGCATGACCGCCCCGGGGAGCAGGAGACTTATCTTCAACAAGAAGCTGGACCTGGAGAACTGTGACACCACCACCATCTCCCTGCAGATGGGCACCAACAAAGTGGCCTCGCAGCAGGGCATGACATCCTACGGCCAGCCCCGCCAGGTCTACGACAACAAGTACTGCACCAACCCCACCGAGGCCAACTGCGACAACGGGAGCGAGGCGGAGTTCGACGGCTACCAGTACTCTGACTAAGAGAACCACAGCCCCCCACCCCCTCCCTCCTCTTTGCTTAACTTCAGACAACCAACCACTGCTGTCTTCGTGACGATCAAACCTACCAGACTGTTATTTTTAACGCCGACCGACGTCGTCTTCGTTCCACGTCGTCTTTCTAAACGTACTTTTACTCTTAGGAATTTATTGTTCGTCTTTCCGTGAGTAAAAGGAAAGAATAGTGTTTGCACTGACCTTACGTCAAAGATTTCATGCAGCGGCCAACCTCTGTATCACGTTGCTCTGATGGATTTTGTTACCGCTAGACATACCCAAGCAACGCTCTGATTTAATGACCTTTGCTATTTATAGATTTGTTTTTTGCTACAGTCTTTTATACTTTCATTGTAATTAGAGATTTTGAATTTTAACTGTCGACACCCCCTCACCTCCCTACCCTTCCAATCCAGTTTGAGCACTGACGAAGCAGAATTTAAAGGAAACAAGTGACGTTGGCGCTATTGAACTTTTTTGACCCATCCGGACCCGGGAGTCCACCTCGGGACGACACGGAAAGCTCCGGCGGTTTCCCACAGACTGAGCCGAGGGCCGGCGATGCGGGAGGACTGGTAGCTTTGTGCGGACATTGCTTTGTTTTGCGAGCACCCGCGCTGTCATGTTCACCAGCCTGCACAAATGACCCACCGTTGTTTTTTACGGGGCTAATTTATATTGCTTTGTTGCGCATGTGCATCTTTTTAAAGGAGGTATTGAGGGGAAAAGAATAGATGCTTTTTGATAAAGGTGTTGAACTATATATATATATATATATATAGTTTGAAGTTAGGGTAAACTTAGTCACCAGTAGTCTTTGTCTTGTTGTTTCTTTGGCTTTTGTGCCGCTCAACCTTGTGCCTAGTTAGTAAGCAGTGGTGGAGTTTAATGAAGTACTTCTGCTAAGTACAAACTTGAGGTACTTTGCTTGAGTATTTCTATTTGAAATGGACTCAGATGATTATTTTGTACTTTTTAATCCACTGCACTTATTTGTCAGTTATAGTAACTTTACAAGATACAATTTTACAAATGAGGTTATAATAATAATAATATAATAAGTAGAATAACAACCACAGGGGCCATTTTTAATGTACTTTTACCTTCGTAACATCTCTAGGGCTGTAACAAACAGTCCAAGCTTCATTCCTAGAGTTGACATTCGAATTCTAAATTAACATTTTTTTTTTTTTTTTCTAAGTCTATTCATTTTTGTTTTAAATCGGGTATTTCTGTACAGGCTCCACTAATATTATTAGAATTATACTATTTGTTGTGGTAGGATTGTTTCCGACTCCTGTGGTCCAATTATTTCCAGTCACTCCAGAGTCGAGTCCAAAAGTCAAAATGTATTGAAAAATAAGATGGATGTAACTATTTACAAAATTCACATATTTATCCATCTTAAATATTCCACTTTAATTCATATTTGTTGCCGTTTAGCTTTCAACAACGTTGTCGTTTTGCTCACCCGCTCGCTGCACTTTTAAATTTAGGGTGATGACGTCATGAAATATGGCAGACATTCGAAAGCCTCCAATAGAAGCTTCAAATGTAAAAAAACAACAAACATTCGGTGCAGCACATAACATTTCAAATGCTGGACTGGTAACGGGGGTATTTTAACACTTATGGTATACTAGAGTAAAGTATCCGAGTACTTCATCCTCCATTGATGTCAATATCAAAGTAGACCCTGGTGCCTGTACTACCTGATGATTGCTCAGTGAATCATGCCAAATATCCAGATGAGATTCTTGTTTTTTAAATGTTCTGCGTCATACTGTTGAAACCCACCGAATGCTTTGAATGTAATGTTAGCGGAGGGTTACGGGATTCATTTAACACATTAGAAAGCAGTAATGTGCATTCATAAAAGCTTCAGAGGAGTCTCGGGCACCTAGTCGAGTGCTTCACATCGAAACCTCCGCATTTCTTTGTGAAATCTTCGGATGTATCGGCTCCCAATTACTGTCAGAATTAGGTGTTAAAGAAGCTTCATGTGTGTGTTCATGTGCTGAATGGGCCAATAGATCGGAGCTCTTTAATTGTTCAGCAACAAAGGAGTCGCAGCCACGATCGAGGACATGTAGCAGTGTGCCATCTAGTGGAGGGAAAGCACTTGTACAATCCATCAAACGTCTGAACATTCCCTTTTTTTATTCAATCAAATGTAGTTTTTAGTTCCCTGTGATGTCAGCAATGTTGAGTGAATGTATCGTAACATTTCACTTTAATGTGTTGGCTTTTTTTCAACATTGTTCAAACTTTACATCTTTGCTAACCTCTTGACCTTTTTGTTTTGTTTTTATTTCTATACGCGTTCACTAAACATGACTGTGCAATAAAAAAACACTTGAAAAAAATATGGTTCTGATTTATTTTTCTCATTGCCTAAAAATACACGGTAGATGTGAAATACGTATTAGTAGTGAAAGTACATGATTGTGATTTAAAAAAAAAAAAGGACAATAATCAAATCTAGCAGTACAAATACATATACATATATATGTATACTGGTCCAACAAACAAAGGTTTCGACAGTTGAAACTTAAAAATTAATCCAACAAAATGGTTCAGTGCATTAGAGACGGGGGTGAAAACTAGAAAAACTACTTCCACAAAAGTAACACGCACTTTATCATCTACTGATTACGACCTAAAGACGAGACATTTGTCATATTTTTCATCAATAAACACAAAGAATAACGATTGAGGACATGGAATGTCTAACACTGATGGAAATTTCAGTCAGTTACATTTTTCAATTGAAATTCTAAGACAATTTCATCGGAATAAAAGACAAAACAATCATCTAATCATTTAAAAAAATTTTAAAAAACACATCAAAGAAACTGAATAAAAAGAAAACGTTTACACTGAGAACTGTGAGGGAGACAAAACATGGCAACTCTCTGGCCCAGCCAGAGGAAGGTGGCGTGCTCGGCAAGCCACACTGTAGCAAAATCAAACTGACCAGCGTCTCATGCAAAATCACAACGCTGCTGTAGTTTTGTGAAGATTTTGCTACACTGTGCTAGTGGAACAGGGCTGAATTCAATGGACCAATCACAGGGGAGGAGTGTAAGTGAGTGAGGTTGGAGGGAAGAGGAGAGTCACAGGAAAACATGACTATTGATTGGCTGATTCACAGGCATCGATCCAATCGCTGTAAACATCCACCGGCTCAGACAGATCTGATGGGAACAGGGTTAAGGGGCATTCCAAAAAAACCAGAACCACTCGCTCCACAGCTTTTAAAACCTGACTTTATACATGATTTAATTCCACAAAACAATTGATCAAAAAAGGATACAGGTAATCGGAGTCTGGAACTCCTCCAAGCAAACACTGCACGATATAATTCCTGTGTTGCGGGTTCGTTCCCTGTAAAACAGTTATGAGTATGGTGCACACGTCTCTATTTCTGCCTGCGCTTTTATGTTTACTCACATTTTGACGTCGCAGGATTTCTCGTGATTACAAAACGGGCACGTGAACTGGACGTCCAGGTTGCCAGTCATCTTTTTCTTTGGAGGTGGCTTTCTCTTTGACTTCCTACGCCCCATTTGTAATGTTGTGTGGCTGCAAAAACAACAAAACAAAAAAACTGTTAAGAGACATTACCAGACACTTACACACTCACGGTAGGTACAGTATTAGTTCCATTGCTTTGCACCTATACTTCTAAACAATAGAACTATACACAAGCAGCCATTATGATAAGACTAGTCATTGTTAACCAGTAATGGCTGCTTACCTGGCTCATAACGCAGGTAACGTTCAAATCACTGGACCAAAACTAACAGACCTGTGACTACATTTCACCTTTCCCTCGTGGATAATAACTCTGCCTCTAATATACACACAGTCAAATCTGAATTATGCTTTATTACAGCCGCGTTATCAGTCTACAGCTACAACCGCAGCCGAACAAATCAACTTACGTCAGACCGGATCAGAAAAACACTTGAGCTGAAGCGCCAATAAGCTACTGCTACACGCTAGCAAGCTAACTCGCTAACATGCTACCTTGTGGGTAAAGACGTATGAGATAAAAAAAAAAAAAAAAAAGACGCTTTTGATAAACGACTTTGAAGGTAAAACGTCAAACTGAAGTGCGTGTGTTATGGGTTGTGTTATTTCGCATTTGTTTAATGGTGTGACTGTCTGTCTTACCTGAGGGATGTCAAGCAGCGGAGGATGCTCTGTGTATTCAACTTCATCCGGGTACTGCGCCTCTCTGGGCTGTGATTGGCTGAGAGGAGGAGACTGGCAGCGTTTTGTATCCAATAGTGTGTCTCTCCTTCTAAATTAACTCCCTCCTCTGGTGATGGTGCAAACGTGACATCCTTCAAATCATACAACTTCAGATAGATAGATAGTTGAGATGAATAGATGAAAATAAATCCTATTTAGCTATCCTGGCAACTGTAATTTAACTGGAAATTTTCGAATATTCTATTGATTATCCAAATGAGATAAAGTGATGAATTGTCATGGTTAAGCCCGTTGATAAAAGGTTTCTCTCCCCCCAAAATGATGAAAAGTCTGAGCCACATCAACTTGAGGTTAAAATGTAGTGAACAATATAAGTCTGATAGTGTGTGTCACAGAAATAAGTGAAACCTCCTCAAGTAGAAATACTCTCAGTATTCAGTAACGGTATCCATGGTTTTCACAAATATACAGAGTATAAAACAAATTGAACAAAAAAAAAAAACAATCTAAAAAAAAAAAGGCAGTGAGAGGCTGATTTTAAAGGCAAAACAATACATGTATCAGGGCTAACAGTAGAATGGAAAAACTTAAAGAAAAAAACAAAAGAAAACACGTCCCTAAAAGAACTCACAAGAGGGAGCTCTGGCACTTAATTTGTCATTTTATGTTGGCTGTTTTTAATTTAATTTAGAAACTGAGAAACTGTTGCTCAGAACTGATGAGGTGCTGAAGTGTTTGAATTTCAGAAAAAAATAGTTTTTATCAAAGATGTATTGTTATTATTATTAATATTATTATTATTATTATCACTATCATTATCATGATCATTATCATTGTTCTTATTATTGTTGTTGTGGCGTCCTGTGATGTGTACTATCCAATAATTGATTGGTGGCTATTTCTTTATCTTGCTCAGGCTACATTTTTGACTTAATGTATTATTATTATTATTGTTATCATTATTATTATTACAAACCATAATTCGTTATTGGTTATTAATAGCAACAACAACGACAACAATAATAATAATAGTAGTAACAATAATAATAATTTAAAAATATATATCTTTTAAAAATATCAAAAAGGGCTTAAATTGAAATGGTAACAAAGCCATGACAAAGAAGGTCCTCCTCCTGGTCGTCATCAAAACAGACAATCATGTCACATATTTAAGTAGAGAGTAAAACCCAAAGTAAGGGAGGGACTGTGAAAGAAAACATCAACCACAAATCTATGAACGGCTGTAAAGTATTTAGATATTCATTTTCAAAGAATGCCATTGGTCCGTCTCGCCATGAGGGGCGGGGCTTGTTGACACAATGATATGATTAAGGAAGTGGCTCAGCTGACCTTTGGATCGTACTTGTGTTGTTATTCATTTGCATTTGGCGTTGCTAATTAACGTTACCGACGGAGGTCATGGAAAGCAAGGTAAGTGCAGGTGTGTGTGTGACGCAGATAACTGTACGTCTCGTGGTGAAATGCTAATTGGAGAGAGCAACTCTGCGGACGACATAAAACTTGTGTAACCCCCCCCCCCAGCTCAGAAGCTACAGCTGGTTAGCTGGTCAGTTCCAGATGGAAACAGTGTTAAAGTGAGCTGTTGTTGACTGAAACTATAGGTCCGCTGCTTCTCTTTAGTATATTTACCTTTATCACCACATGCAAATGAGTTCAGAGATGCGTGTAGAGGCATGAATGTAATTGTTAGTGAATTGCGAAATGTGTTTTTCGCTGCTCTGCCTTCTGCACTGTTATCTCATTCTGGAGACTTATCAGGTTTGCTGCATGTGTGGAGCAGCAGGCTGAGAGAGATGCACGAGACCTTTATCTCAGAGCCCCAGTCCGTCCGTGTGTGTGTGTGTGTGTGTGTGTGTGTGTGTGTGTGTGTGTGTGTGGTCCTGCCATATCTAACTGCTAAAAAAATAAAAAATAAAAAATAAAAATAAAAAATATATATATATATATATATAAAATTGTTTTTATCAGGATAATGTACTGTATAGTTGCCATTTGCCGTACAGTATATATGTGATTGACAGTACTGTTTTGCAGCTCTACCTCCTCTAAAACAAAATCCCAAATAAATCTATTTGGATTTCTGATATTAGAGTTTGTTCATATGTTCCTAAGAGGTTTAACAGGGACGTTGACCTCTGCCCCCCCCCCCCCCCCCCCCCAAACTTAAGCGACATCACTATGTGGGACAACATACTTCACTTTTTGGCTCACAAAAGGAATGTGCATTTTTTTCTTCAAGCTCATATTAACATGTAAAAGTCTCTTAAGATCTTCTTATGGTAGTAACAGTATGGTCAGAATTATACTTTCTATATTGTGTCACGTCACCAGATGTTCAAGCCCAGTTTGTCTCTAAAGCAATGGCTGCCACTTCAATACTTTTCTACATATTTGGTTTACTCAGGTCAGGAGAAAAAAAAAAAAGTGCAATTATTATTTGTACTCGAGGTCCATTGTCCCCCAATGAGGAAGTAAAGCCAAAGTCAACTAAACAGAAGGGTTAACGGAGGCTAACTGTGTATTTATTCTATGTATTTTTTGCAGATTGAAATCATGGCAACAGAGGGGGAGCCTGCGGACTTGGTGAAAGTTCTTCACCTTCTGGTGCTCTCCTTCTCCTGGGGTATGCAGGTCTGGGTCTCCTTCATAGCAGGTGGGAGCACAAACACAAGAGATGGCTGCAACTGGGCCTGTCACGATAATTGTGTTATCGACTCTTTGTAATATATATGAACATGAACTTGATCATTTTGATGTTATTGACTTATCGTAAAATGACAATATTATCATTTGTCTCAATTATTTCTGGGACAATATGTCGATCCAACAGAAGTAGTTATGGTGACAGGCCTAGCATTCCTGCTTCACGAGGGTATAACTTTGACCCCTGTCCCGGATCTCGATGTCTGTGCTGCAGGTTTTGCATTGGTGCGGCAGGTCAGTCGGCACACCTTTGGCCTGGTGCAGAGCAAGCTCTTCCCTCTGTACTTCTACTGTCTGCTGGGCAGCAGCGGGATCAGCCTGGCCGTGTACGCCGTGTACGCCGTGTACCACCCCATGGAGCTGCTGGACTGGCACGAGAGCGTGCGGGTCAGACACAACACATTTTTCAAAGTACTTTTTCAAAAAAAATCACATTTGCGTGGAAATCATCGGCATCTTCCCGTGTTGCAGATGGTCCTGTACTTCGTGGCGCTGGTCACGGCGGGCCTGAACGCCCAGTGGTTGGGCCCGGCGGCCACCGAGGTGATGTTCCAGATGAGGGAGGTGGAGACGGAGCACAGCCTCGGGGACCAGATCGGCCTGGGCAGCCAGAAGGAGGCTTACGCCAAACTCCGAGAGCAGGACCCCAAGTACAAGGCCTACAAGCGCACGTTTGGCCGCTACCACGGCTTGTCCCAGCTCTGCAACCTGATAGGGTTCATCTGCACCACAACTAACTTGATCTACATGGCTCTGAATTTATCCAGCATTTAGAGAGGGCTAGGTTTAATCCAGTGGACTTGAGTTAAAAACGCCCCAATTACACAGAGTTTTGCTTTCCTGCTGCAGCAGAGTCTTTATGAGGGAGAATGCCTTTGTTGCTATTTAGCATCCCCAAAATAAAAAACCCACCATTGCTGTTTTCTTTTATCCATCAGCACTTTTCATCCAGTCAATCAGTAACTCGGCTGTCTCAAAGGATGTATTTTTATGCATTTTTATATTTGTTTTTAGCGTTTGATTATATTTAGCATTTGATTATATTGCTCATGATCACATTTAAGAACAAAATGTATTTTTAAAAAAAAGACACTTACCTCAGGTGCTGTGTGGGCAGTTTACTCACATCCCCAGCAGTGGGCGATGTTTGGACGCAGGTGTATTCAGAGGAAAGTTCGTTGCTGATGTTGCAGCATAGATTAGTGCATTTGTATTTGTAAAATAGTGTGTTTCCTGATATTTCAATAAAAAATTAATGGTAATTTTATCAACTCATGTGATTATTCTTTCATGTGCATCCGCTTTTATTTTATTGAATTCTGTACCACATGTTTGACTTGTCATGATCATTCTGCTCTGAAACCAAACACTGTTTTTTATTTTTTTATTGTTGGATTGGTTTGGAAATAAATTGTCCTTCTAATCCTCATAGAGCCACGTCGATGAGAGAACCCAGGCCCAAACAGACTGCTCCTGGATTTAGAATAGAAAAGGTTTTAATTGAATTACCGGTGACGCACAGGTTTTTTTTTTTTTGAGAGGAACCAGCCTTGAAAGCAGAGAACACTGCTTCGCTGGCAAGCTACAGGATGAGAGAGGCACTGTCCCTGCTGCAGCTACAACATCAGTGCTAATGGATTATAATAGAGACATTTCAGTATAATAAGCATGGGACTGAAAGTTGAGGTTTTTTCCCAAATGCTTATTCATCTTGGCCTTTTTAAAGATGGTTTCTCTATCTGCCATCAGTAATAATTTAATGTGATTTATTTATCTTGCGTCTTTAACCGTCCGGAGAAGTTTCCTGCTGCAGTGGCATCAGGAAAGAAAGTAAACCCGGTTTGACCAAAGAACAAGTCTATCCACTCATCCATTTCATGGCATGGGGGAGATTTTAAAGTGAAATAGCTCGAGAAGTTTCAGGACTGTTGGTATCAAGAACTCCTTGACAATACAATGTGTAGAATATTTGGTCCGACCACAAAGAGAAATGCACACTGTTAAAGAATTCCCCTCAACTCTGCGTGTCCAAAGTAAAACACGAGGAAGTGGGGGAACAAAAGGAAGTGTTGAGTGACTCCTTCCTCCGTCATTCCTGACCCTCACAAGGAAACGAGCTTGTGTGTGCGATGAGTTGAGACGCGGTTCACAACCTGCAACACAACTGGTTTCAGGGACCACGGGTGGGAGCTCCCATGTAACACCGCAGAGCAGCCCTGCAGCGCTATGGTGTGCGTTACATTAATTATGAGTCAGGGAGCCCGAGGCAGCTTTATTCGATCATCTCTGATGTGGAAATGTAGACCTCATTTGCAATTGTTTGATCTCGGTGGTGGATGTGTACGCAGCATAACAAAAACACACTGGGCTGCTCAGTTTGATACAAACAATAACCATAACACACACACACACACACAGTTAATAACCACAGATGAATTACCACACTGTGAACTGTAACTGTGGCCTTGAAGAACCCAGACCCTGGGTTGAAGAACCCAGGGGAGGTTTTTCAATCGGGTACATTTATTTAGTCAAATAAGGCTGCTCAGTCAGGTTGTCCATCTGGCATCGTGTTACCTTGAATGATCCCAATGAGATACACACAATAAGTGATGTTGGATCCCTTTTCTATTTTTTCTAATAATATTCCTTTATAATATTCCTGGAAAATCTCTGCTGGGACTTCATAGCATCTTTTCTATGCTATGTTCATGTACTTAACCTCGTTAAAGGAACTCAGTGAGTCTATAAAAGGTCTCCAGGTCTCTTGGTATTGGTAGGAGCATTGATTGATTTGTTCAGTTTTTTGGTACACAGAAATGTGTGTAGATAATGTGTCTTTTGTATGATATCGTTTCATATGTGATGCGCTGTTTGTACATTTTGCAAACTTGTTTTTGATTGTAGATCTACAGATTTCTTTGTAAATATCTTCCTGCACGTGCATGGCTCCTGAAAAGTATACGAATAAACTATATGAATATAAATATATGTTATAATAGATTTGTATTATGTCAATCTTAAATAGCCTGGAGACAGTCTATACTAGATATTCTAAAACTATTCTTTCCTGTTTCACTAGAGTGTGTGCGTTAGCGTAGTGCGCGCGCACCGGGTGTACAGCCCTCTCCTCGCGCTGTGTACACTGACACAGCCCCATAGCTTCCAGCAGTCCGTGTTAACTCTGCCACAGACGGAGCTCCAGCCACAGTGTCAGCCACGCTACAGACATCCGGGAGCGGCTCCAAACCTCGAAAGAAAAAAAGAAAAGTATCCCGTTGAGGAAGGAGAGAGCAGGTCGGGTGCTGGTGCTGGTGCTGGTGCTGGAGCAGGAAAAAAGGGATATTTTCCAGGTGCTAGGTTTACTTTCGCAGGCTAACGTTACTCTACCCGGCATCTCACCGCCGCCGGACGGAAGACAGTATCTCTGAACCGAGCTGGACGTTTGCTTTTCTTCCAAAAGAAGGTAAGTTTGTTTAAGTTTCCGAGTTTCAGCGTCAGCGGGTTTTGTCCTGCCTCGCGAAAGCTTCCTTCATGTCCGAGTGCTAACGCGGCACCGTCACTCAGAGCTGTTACGCTTTATTTTGAATTTATGCTAACAGGTAGATGCTCGCGGAATGATACACAACGTATGGTTTCACTCCCCCCTTGGTTGGTTGTCGTTCGGCACGCTATTGCTGCGTAAAGGGGTAAAAAGTTAGACCGTTAACGTGAGTCATTTTCCTCTATGGTAATAAAACGAGTTTTCATCTCCCATCAGTGTTTGCGTTTCAGTCTTCCCAATAATGAAAGAAGTGACGTGACAGCTGCCCCACTAATTAATGCTGGTCCTGGTTTGCATCATCACCGGGCCCTGTTCACCAATAATGGCCTCTGTTTGATTTCACTGGAGATAACGCCGCTCACTCTCATCAGTGAGGATGTGTCTCACTGCTTGGAAGACGTGTGTCCCCTCGGAGACAAATGACACCAGGTGCTGATGTGGGGCCCCTTATCAAAGTCATCACTCAGTTGGGATCCGGTTCTTTTTGTTGTCCAGTGCAGAGGGAACTTGACACTCAACAGCGCACAGTAACAAGAAAACTCCATCATGTAAATCTTGTAATTTATGTGACATCTTTGTGAAAAGAGACTCGGATGTGTTCGCTGGCTGTGTAAACCTTCTTATTGGCCTGCAGACATCCTGAGCTCCACAGTAAACACTGAGGACATGTGACTGGGGTTATCTCAGGCTTAAGCTGAGCTGAAAGTTGGACTAAGAAATACTTTTTTTGAATGGGTGGATCCGTGCTCTGGGATCTTTAAGAGATCACAAGAATGTTCCCCCGGAGACCCTTATGTGACATGGGCATCATGTGATGTTTTCTTTTTTTAAAGGGCAAATACTTGAAACTTATGCCCCGATCACCGCACTCAACGTAAAGCCCAGGGAAGCACTTTTCCAGCGTAAAAGGGATGGTGTTCACGAGGCATGTACCTACCTGGTGAAGTAGAGTAGTGAAAGAGGATTGCGTTACTGTTACAACAGCGCTTCATTTCGACATCAGCCGGCACGCAAGTTTGCACAGGCTGTGTAGAAAAGTCTTCCAGTGGACTGGAGGTGTACGTCAGCTACAGAATCCCAATACTAACCCAATAAAGGTGATTTGGAAGGTTGGAAGGATTTTAATAATAACATGGTTAGTTTTTTTGGGGGGTGTTTCCTTACTCTTGCAGACATCAGTTGTTTTGGATACTTCTTTTCGGAAACACAACTGCGTACAAGAGCACAGTATACAAGTAAGGAACATGGACTCGTCCCTCTCATAGCCGTGCAATTACTGTGAGAGCAAACATTTACTCAGTCAATGATTTTGCGAGGCTTCTCCAATTTCTCAGTAGTGATGCTCCTCCTCCTCCTCCTCCTCCTCCTCCTCCTCCTCCCCCATAGCCCTTGATGGTAGGGTGATAGATATCCCCATCCTGCTCCGGAGACCTCCATCTGGCCAGTTAAAAGCCGAGTGAACTGACTGCTTTGACCGCTAATGGGTCTTGCTGGCAGCTGAGTCCCTAGTCCGGTCTCCACGGAGACGCTGTGCCACACCAATTGATCATCTCTGTGTGTTTTCGGAGAGATGGACATGGTGAGCCCTCCCCCCCCCCCCCCCCCCCCCACACACACACACACACACACACACACACACTCACACTTTGGACGGCCGACACCAGAAGACTTAGCGGCAGGTAACCTCACACCGGCCCCTCAGGAGAGATTAATCTGAGATGAATCCTCATAATAAAGCAGATGGTACGGCTTCCCGTAATTTGAAAGCATTCTAAACTTGATCTCACTCTCGTCTTCATTTTGATTGCAAACCCCTTTCAATCGAGCAGTTACTGGATCACACTGATCCCAGATGGATTCGTCTAACATCTGGCGAAGCTTTGATTCAATCGTAGATCAATAGCAACTTCTGTAACTTTGTAACTTCTGTAAATATATTCCAGTAAGACGAGCATCGGTTAATTCTACAGCAGTGCTCAGATAATAAGGCGATCGCAACATGCATTCGCATCCTCGTGCGCGTGCGAAGACATTGCTTCATAGCGCTAGTGGTGGAAAAACTCCGCACAGTACCTGTTTTTTGAGGCGCCAACCGTGAACCGCAATGTCTGGCCAAGGACCTCTGTTGCATGTGAAGACGGAAGTTTATTTTGAAAAGACTGTTTGCATATAACGAGCAGATTGGCGTGGTTGCTGGACTTCTGTAAGAAAACGCACAGAAATTAATTGATTCATCAATAAATAATCGTGTTTGACCTTGCGATAACGGCTACTTGCGAACACATTTAAGCTGATGTGATCAAACGGTTGCTTATTCACACATCTAGCAGTTACGGAGCAACACGATCATTCATTATGAGTCGTGCTTCTGTTCCACCTGGCGGATGTAAGGCCAATATTCTCTCTCTTCTAGCTCTGTTTTTGGTCTCCTCCGACCCTCCGAGGGAAGTATCTCGCTCATTAGCTGCCTGCTGTTTGGTGCTGAGCAGATGGTGTTCAGTTTTTAGAGCTTTTCCTGTAAAATACAGCAGGTTTAAAGAAACACAAACAAGTGTTTTATCCCCCCCCCCACACCAGAATGATGAGTGGAGCCACATCTTTCTCCACAGTGCTGTGTCAGCTGTTTCATTCACTAGTAAAGAGCTTACTAGTTGATTCAAACCAGTGTCGGCCGTGTGTCCGCCAAACGTTCATATTTGTAGACGGCCTCCTCCTTGTGCTCCGCCTCTCTAGATGGCATCGAATGACTCGCGCCTCCAGCAGCAGCCGTCCCAGAAGGACGCGGCCGACCAGAACTTTGACTACATGTTCAAGCTGCTGATCATCGGCAACAGCAGCGTGGGGAAGACGTCCTTCCTGTTCCGCTACGCGGACGACTCCTTCACCTCCGCCTTCGTCAGCACCGTGGGCATCGACTTCAAGGTCAAGACCGTGTTCCGCAATGACAAGAGGATCAAGCTGCAGATCTGGGTGAGTGGTTTTGAGGATAATATACGCTGCGTTTTTTTTATTTATGCTGTCAGTTATAGTTCGGAACCTGCAGGTCAGACTTTTAAAAAATTGGTAATCGGCCATAAAAATAGCAATCGTTGCATCTGCGGCTAATAACCCTTATTGATTGTAAAGTGCTTTGTCTCTCTCAGTCTAATACACCTGAGCACTTTGTGCATTTGAATTTGCTTTGTTGTTAAGACCATGGAGGCTCCAGTCTCTTCGAGATTTCATTGCTTTAGATGTGAATAAAGAAAAACAGGACATGATGAGGAAAATGAAAGTAAGCCCATGTGGAATCCTTGTTTATACCAAGATAGAGTCTCTTTAGGGCAGCTTGGAGGTAGAAGGCGAACCAGCAGACCTTCTTAAAGGCGAGGTCTAGAAGAATCTACAATCATGGGTTTGGCCCTTGTGCAAGCTTGGCATGTGAATTGTGCAAGTGTAGAAAGCATGACTTCCTCATGGTTTCATAGACATTGTCACTCGCTACCCTTATCTTGCATCTAATGGTGCAGAGTGTGCACTTTAATGTATAAAGAAGACTGGTCGAGTAAACGAGTGAAGTCGTCCGGTTTCCATCATTTTCATTGATGCTTCAAAGCCCAGCTGGAGGTCAAGGCTCAGAGACAATGAGCAACTGTCTCACCTCAGATCTGCAGGTGTTTTGCATCTCATTAAGTCTGTGATATGATTCCTTTGGCAACTTGGAGGAAGCGGAAAAGAAGCTGTGAACACATCGCACATTATCACCTTTAAAATGGTACGGCGAACTTATTGGAATACACTTAGCTTACACATCAAACCGATACGGAGCAACATTCACGTTAATCCTGAGGCAAATATCTGTCTCTTTAGCTGCTAAACGTTCCACTGTTTTCAACGGTAGCCAGGTTGATAACTGTGTATTTCTGCTGTTTGTTGGGCAGGTACAGCAGAGTGGTTTTTAAAGCTTTTCCAGCAAAGACATAAACAAACAATAAAACAAAACAGCTGAGCTGTGGGATGCCAAAAAAGTCCCATAAAGCTGAAGAGAGATGCAAATTGGTTACAACTGGTTACAATTGGATTTGTCACTAATAGTGACTCCATACACATCACACTCATTTGATCAGTTTGTGATGTAAACAATATTGATTATAGGTGCTTTAAATAGATGGTTTGTGAATTTAGATAATAATTTGGTCATGCAGTTTGTAGTTTCAATGAATTTGCACATGATGAAATATTTAGAGTTGCCATGTTTTCCTTTTGGTTTGGTTTCTTCTTCACTTAAACGGATACAAATACAGTCATTGCAGGCAGTGTGAAATTGAAACATTTAGTTGCAGTTAATCTTTGTGGTGGTTCCTCTTTGCTTGTTATGTTTTTCGTTTGTGTTTACTGTTGAGCACACGACATGCAAATTTGTCAATGCAACATTTCACATGTTTGTGGCTTACTTGACCGACGCTGCAGCAAGTCATGCAGCAGTTACTGTAACTCACAATTTAACCCCCCCCCCCCCCAAAAAA
>NW_022280085.1:2006459-2008878 GCF_004355925.1 Anarrhichthys ocellatus | reverse complement strand
CCCCCCCCCCCCCCCCCCAAAAAAAAACCAGCTACACACGTAAAAGGCCTTTACACACCAGAATAAACAACACAAAAGTGTGAAATGCTCGCCTGTGAATATTCAATGTCTAGGGCTTTTATTCTGAAAGGGAAGAAGAGAAGGAGTAAATCTGGTCTCTGCTGCCTTCGTCAAGGTTGAAAGGAGTAATAAAGTTTGCCATCTTGTTTTCGGACAACAGCGCCTCTGTGTTGCTGTTTCATTCAAATACACCCGCAACTCAACCCGTTCTGCACAACTTAAATGGTTGATGACTTTATTCACGGAGCAAAAGCTCAGATAAATCAACCTTGTGAGGGGAAAAAAAGGACGGCGCTTTTTTTTTGTCAAGTAATATTCGCGTTCTTCGTGAAAGAACTCCCCTGATGTGTAAAGGCCTTGAGGTGGATGCCAATTAAAAAGTTTTAACAATCGCTGTTTAAAGTGGAACTCCACCAATTTGAATAAAAGTCAGTTTACTCCTCATGAGGAGTCAGTTTACTCCTCACGAGGATTATTACGAAGCGGTTGAAAACGGTTGTTTTAAGTCTTTAGTGGCCCTGAAAAGTAAACCCCTAGTGATGTCATCAGGCTTATTTCAGCTGGGGCTCGGAGACCTTTACAAAGCGTTACAAACGTTTAAAAGACACGAGGGAGAGTGCAACCAAAAAAACTACAATCAAGATGAATTATGGGAAAGTATGTTTTTGGAGTTTGACCCAAACTAGGAACAAAAAGTCAGGATATCTCAGCCTCTCTCATGTCGGTGCGGTAAATACGAAGTTACTTACTTAAGTTACTTGACGTTAGCTTAGCCCAAAGGCTGGAACTAGCTAGCTTGAGCCGGATCAGCTCCCCCGACAGTCTAAATTAAAAACATTAAATAAAACCAACCCTGGCATGCATTGCAGGGCTTCTACACTGTTCTATAAAGTGCATCCTTCATTATTTTTTTTTCACTCTCAGCCCACATTACTCACACCACACCACAAATCCTATTGATGTACATGATTCAGGTTGTTCAAACAGATGATTCACTAGAACCAACGTGCATCCACTGTGTGATACACAAACGGTGACAGAGTTGAATCAGCAGCAGAGGGGCCCACGCCAAAACACACACTCACCTACCGGACCCGGTCTCTTTTTAATAAATGACATGCAGTGTTAGCGGTGTGTTTGATATCCCAACAACTGAGGAGGAGGAGGAGGAGGAGGGCGAGAGAATGAACTTTTACTATAATGTGTGTTAGGTGAGGGTTTTGGGAAGGGACCGCTGGGTAACGACAAAAGAGACCCGCTGTTTCCTCAGAGCAGGAAGCAGAGGAAGCTCCCTATCAGCGTGTGACGGGAACGTAAGGACGATATACTGCAGCGCCATGTAGCAGTGTATTTAAAAAGGGCGTGGGACCGAGTCCTCCCTTAACGCGCCGTTAATAATCAACTCTGAAATATCCCGGCTGTTAAACTCACGTGAGAGCGTTTCAGGGTATTTGTTGACGATCCCACTGCACAGCTGCTGGCCTCTGCTTTGTGTATCATGGAAACATGGCTCGCCTGATAACGCACCACATGGTCCTCACACACACACACACACACACACACACACACACACACACACACACACGTACGGTGAATACGCCGAGCTCCAGCGCATGTTTTCCACTTTTTTTTTTCTTTTTGGTGTCATGGAAATATACCTCTGATCTTTGAGCAAACGCGCACACGCCTTCCGCACACTTGGTCGCCCAGGGGACGCTGCTTTGGGTCGGCAGGCTGATGTAAACGCAGGTGATGCGTGTTTTTATTTTTTATTTTTTAAAGATCCCGGTCCCGGTGACGTCTCTGACCACGCAGGGTCCTGATGTAAACCCCGGTCCCCATCTATCACCACACACACACACACACACACACACACACACACACACACACACGAGGGAGCAGCTTTTATTTACTGGCTGGGAGTTGATTATAGCAACCCCCGCAGGTGGGACGGTCTATTTGGTTAGATGCCCAATTACGCTGCCAAATATGTGTTCATCTCTGCGCGGGCGAGATAAAGGATGGACCTGGACTATTTGCCACTTTTAATGAAGCAAAAATAAGCCCCGGACTGAAGGCAGAGTTTGACTGTGACGTTGGAAAGAGTGAAGAGAACATAAGAAGGGCGAGCGATGTCGTCTCTGACAGGAGGATTTACTTTGACCGTTTCCGTGAAGCGAGAGGTAATCATTTGGGCCGATCACCCACAGCAGCCCCGGCTGTAATGGAACATTCATAACCCTCAATGGCCTCTCTGGTTACCTGGGCAACCCACTCCTCCTCCTCACTGTGAGGAAAACATCAGACAAACACACACACACACACACACACACACACACACACACACACACACACACAC
>NW_022280085.1:1966159-2006449 GCF_004355925.1 Anarrhichthys ocellatus | reverse complement strand
CACACACACACACACACACACACACACACACACACACACACACACACTTAGGCCCCAGATGCAAATGAAGGACTCAGACGGGTTACCAAGTAACAGTGAGAGTGGGGGGGGGGGGTCAGCCTACCTGTTTGATCTTTCATCCACTGAACTGCAACATCGCACATTTAATTTAGGAGATGCCTCTGATAAACTCGCTGGTGGCCGGGGAGGCCTCCTCCTCCTCCTCCTCCTCCTCCTCCTCCTCCGTGTAACGCTCCTCATCTTCTGCGCGTTTCTTCCAGCCGGCTGGTTATTGATGCAAGCCAGACGTCCTGGTTTTGATGAGAAGCGATCGCGCCGCCTGCTCCCGTCTATAAACGCCATCCTCCGGTGGTTTGTGTGGAGCGGAGCAAGGGCCGTTTCGGTGGTGGTGTGAAGTGCTTTGGAAGGAGAGAGATGGTTATTATTTCCAAGACGGTACACAAGATCCATATAACTATCTATTTCACTTCTTTTTCCCTTCTATTGACATAAACCCGACGTGAATTTAATTTGAAAATGCCTTTAATAACTCACCCACCTTCGCTAATGATTTACTTGACCAGTGATTTCCAACCAAAAGGTGCTGCAGCTGCCAGATTATAGAGTCGCTCAACTATTTGAAAAAAATGACGAAAACGCGTATTAAACCAGTCGTAACGCATGAACGCTACTTGTCCTGAGTGTGAAACCACGGCTGGACTCTAATAGTATTTTTTTTTATTTTTTTGCTGAAGAAGGTTACTAACTGAGTGAAATGACCCGGAAGTATCTCAGTGGCAGACATGATGAGAGCTGGTAGAATTCTCGAAAATGCTTAGGAAAGGTGCTTCAGTGCTTCCTTTCTTATCTCCTTTAGCATAGGGAGCACTGGACCGTGCTTTACCAAAGGAAGGGAGGTAATGTCGTCCCACGGCACTCGGATACTCTTGGGGACGTTTTCCTAACTCCTCATGAATTATCCTTCACTTGTTCCCTTAACAGTTCGCTAAAAAGTCACTAGAAATGATTGACATTTCATCAATTTTCTGTGACTTTTTGCTCACTATTAATAGCAATAGAATAAATGTTTTTAAAAGTGGTAGTATGAATCCAGACTTATCCAAACTGATCTAAACTTTGACAGTCTAAAATATCACACCAATATCCACTTTTATAAATTAATATTGTTAAATAACATCCCGTTTAAAATACGGTGAGCCATATTTGAATATGACAGGTGGTGTTGATGAAGGGGACCACTCTATATGTTCAGTCAGAAATAACATGCATCTGCATTCTGCCAGATGTTACTGAATTAGTGTGACAGTTGAGCAGACCACCCCCTCTGACAGCGAAGTGTTGGATGACTCCACACTGGTTCAGTAGGAGGTAAGTATTGCAGCTACAGACCATAGTTTGGATGATATTGCCCCCTTGTGGTTTCAAGTCATAAACCATGTATTGAGTCACCACAGGGAATTAAGGTTTCTTTTAGTTTGTTTTGTAGACTTTGATTAATATGAAAAGTGCGAAATGTAGAAATATATTTGTGTGTGTGTGTGTGTGTTTCCATGCAGGATACAGCGGGGCAGGAGCGCTACCGCACCATCACCACGGCCTACTACAGAGGAGCCATGGGCTTCCTGCTCATGTACGACATCACTAACCAGGACTCCTTCAACGCAGTTCAGGACTGGTGAGTCGGATACTGTTAAACATTTTGGTCCGGGGGATTATTATTGTATTTTTTTGTCCCATTTCTCATTCAGTTAGATCATGATGCCTTTTTGCTCATAAGGCTGGAAGTGTGAGGTGTAAAAACAAGCAGCCAATTGTTTTCATGGATTCTTTTGCCTATCTATCTATATAGATCATGCCCATTTCTTTCTACATTTGTCATTTTTGGCAAAACATTTTCTCCCCACTACTTTCTGACAGAAATCTCACCACTCATCACCAAAAGTTCCACAAAACCTCTATAATTGACCTTGCGCTAAATGTTGAGCACCATTTTCACACAACCGGTTGCCAGATTCTTGTATTGTGCAGTTGCATCCAAAATGAGATGACATGCAAGCCAACTCCATAGTGATGCTGCAAATTTTGATGTATTTTTTCCCCCTATTAGTGGCACTGCGGACACTTAAAGAAGTGTCGACCACCCTTCCGTTCATATTTTATTGCTGTATCTAATTTGTTGGTTTCTACGTTGCTTTCTTTTTTTTCTTCTTTACTGCTATTAATCACGTATACTGTTATGTCTGTCTGACAGGGCGACGCAGATCAAGACGTACTCGTGGGATAATGCTCAGGTGATCCTGATTGGTAACAAGTGTGACCTGGAGGACGACAGGCTCGTACCCACGGAGGACGGCCAGAGGCTGGCGGAGGAGCTAGGTAGAGACTCTTCACTCGCACTTCTACCCGCTAGCTTCTGCCCACAGACGTTTCAACACGCATACATCTGCTGAAACCATGTCGCTAACCCCCCTCCCCAGGTTTCCAGTTCTTCGAGGCCAGCGCCAAGGACAACATCAACGTGAAGCAGGTGTTCGAGCGGCTGGTGGACGTCATCTGTGAGAAGATGAACGAGAGCATGGAGGGGGACATCGACCTCGTGTCCAACCACAGGAACCAGGCCCTTAAAGACTCGCCGTCAGAGAGCCACGGGGGCTGCACCTGCTGAAGTGTCCGCCCTCTTACCAGCTCCCCACACACACACACACACACACACTGATAATCATACATAAAGACCTTCCCTCTCTGTGCCTCGACCACGTAAAGTGCCGCACCTCTTCCTCTCTCTTCACTCCAGCCACGCCCAGCTCTGCTTTGTCCACACAGCCCGGCACGAACCAAAAGGACAGCTCGCTGAAATACTCTTCATCAGCATTGTCAGACCCTCCTCAGTCTTT
This sequence comes from Anarrhichthys ocellatus, assembly GCF_004355925.1. Lineage (NCBI taxonomy): Eukaryota > Metazoa > Chordata > Actinopteri > Perciformes > Anarhichadidae > Anarrhichthys > Anarrhichthys ocellatus. Next base: position 2,003,534 of record NW_022280085.1, on the reverse strand, counting down.
TGCCCACTTTCTGTCTCTGTTTCCAACCCCGTCAGCTCTGCGGTGAGCTGATAGTCCACCAAACATGTCCTGTGCTCCGTCCCCCCCCACCCACCTCAACCGCTGCCTTATCTGAGACATTTGTTCAGTGGCTTTCATTTTTCCTAGACAAATATTTGTGCAGATAGCTTAAAGCTAGTGATGCCAAATAGTGGCTGTAGGTGACTGTGCTTTATGGCATTCGTTGTTTTGTTTGAGATAGATTCAGTGTGTGCGCTCAGGTTCAAATGATGCCTCAACAAAAGGCACATCCAGCTTTGTAACGCTTAAAGGAACAGTTTGACGTTTTGGGAAATCCGCTTATTTGCTACCTTGTGGAGAGTTAGATGAGAAGATTAATACCGCTCTCATGTCTGTATGCCAAATATGAAGTACCGCTAATGTCTCACCTACCCTAGAGGATTTCTCTGTTATGTGTTATTATGAAGTTCAAACTGATAAAATGATGACAAGATGATTAAAAAAAAAGAGTCTCGATGCCAGTCTTGTGCTGCCCTTTGCCTCCCTCAGTGCCTCTCGGAGGCTGTCGAAGCCTTTTCCTGTGCACTAACGCTGAGACAGCTGGAGGGCGACGGTGATGCCCAACGTTGAGCCCCGCTCTCTACACATACGCTGCCGCGCCCGTGCCATGAATTCGTTTTAACTATCGCTAACACTTGTACTTGGCACTTGACCGGCCTCGTGGCGTAGCTCACCTCTTTGTGCCACTCCGTCTTTAATGCCTTCTCTCGCAAAACAAACGCATGCGTTCACCGCGACACCCACCCACGTACGCACTCTACTCCCACAGACTGCAGCATGGCGAAAGAGTTGGCATGGCAAACCTACTATGCTTAATAACTGATTTTCTACAAAGTGGTGAATTGTCTTTTTCTTCTTGTTTACTGACATAATCACTGTTATGTGGAAATGCAGCACTGTGTGTGTGTGTGTGTGTGGGTACCAGAACACTGATCTCTGTGAAGGATAAGTGTAGACCTCAACTGTGCTGTTGCCACTATGAGGAAAAGCAATGAGCTGAAGTCACCCTCCCTCTGTGTGTGTTGTAATCCGAGCTTCTCTGTGCTTTGTTGACATATTTGGTTCGGCGGTGCATGCCTTGTAGTGCATGTGAGCGTGCCCCACTGGCCGGATCACCGCCGCCGCCCTGCACTGCTCTCATAGGGCGGTCACCGCTGATGACGCCTCTCCGGTCGGCGCGAAAGTGTAGCACCCACCCTCCAGTTCCCCCCCTCAGGTAAACACTGGTAGCTCCGTCAGCGCTGTTGCCGTTGTATGCGCTGTTAGCACCGTTAGCTGCTAACATTGAGAGCCGGTGGAGGCAACCGATGTGCTCTGAGTTGAGTATTGAGCATCTTTTAAAGGAGCCTTCGTCACTTGATCTCCCACTGCTGTCATCTGAAGTAAATAAAATGAGGTTTCACCATCATTTCACTTCACGTTGCTTGCCATCAGTTACACTGGACCTGAAATAGCTTTTTTGTTCATTGTTCCATGTCAGTATTGAATGGTCAACCCCCCCTCTGAAAACTGTGTCCTGATTGAAGTTAATTTCAAAGCCTTTGGATTGCACCACAAATCGGTTATGTTGCTATTATTTTCTGTTAATTGTCCATGTGCCGACTACTGACTTGTCACCTGATATATCAACCATAACCACTGGACCACAATAGCTATGGTATACATATCAGATAGCTGATAGGATCATCTCATCCGCACCGCTTTTTATGCAAGGCTTTAACACGAGGAGTCTGTGTGCAAGACTCATAACACTACATTTGTATTTCAACGTTTGCGCGCTGTGCAGGTTTGCAATGTATTTAAATGGAGCGGAGGGGCGTCACAGAGCTTATGATATCCGTGATGTGTTCGCAAAAGGAGCTTACAAGGGCGGCTGCTGCTTGAATGTGCTAAACTGTCCACTGATGTTGAATATTTAACCACTTCGTCCGGTTTCTGCCTTACTGAAAAACTACCGACTCTGACGCTTTTGTACAACTTATGTCAGTAGCATCCAGAGCTGTTCGTCTGGGGTTTGTTCTTTCTCTCTTTTGTTTACGATCTATTTTGTTTTCATGTGTCGCATTCCTGATTGGTCACTTTCTAAAAGAGGGGAGACCAGATCGTTGGATGCCTTTATTTAAGGCTCTGAATGTGTTGGATGGAAGCATTGTGGGGCAGGGAAAAAAAATGCAACCTATCAACAAGAATAAATTGAGTATGTCAAAATGTGTATATGAAAATAAAGAATCTATTCATTACAAAAGGGAGAGTGTAGTTGCAGATCCTTGTCTTTAGTTCCTTTTACATGAGTGTACAACGTGTCAGCAGCATGTGAAGTGTAATTTATGACCTAACCCCGAAACATCAGGTCAGGGCTTTTTTTTTTTTCCTTCACGTTTTATCAGTAGAAGCAGAGAAACCACACTCTGCCATTGTCCTCCACGACGATACGGATTTCCTCATCCCCTTCTTCCTGCCAGCGGGGTTAGCAAGGCCCGACATGAGAGGGCCTCAACTGAACTTATCTGGAGTTTGAATTTAACTAAACTGGCTGAAAAACATCTGAAGCTGACAAAAAAAAAAGGTTCAAGCAGTCATGTGAGTGAAACGCAGCATGATGTTTACATCAGCACCCACCTCACTGGGATCAGGCTGACTTTTCTCCCCTCTCGTGTGACGTAAAAGAGGCGCTGAATTGCATTTAAATGGCCGGGGATGGGCCACTTATCGTGGGTGAAGAAACAAGGGCGTCTGCAGCGCTGATAATGTTGGTAAAACGAAGAAAACATGTAGGTGCAGCAAGTAGATAAGAAACCGTTTAGGTCTGCATCTAAGACGTGCGAGTAGCTGCGGTTTCCGTTACTTGGGCACGTGCAGGGATTCAGCTGGCCCGGGCCAGAAAAGGGGGCTGAGCGCCATCTCCTCAAGGCTTCAGCTTCAGCTCCTGCCTGTGAACTACAGTTCAGCCTCGAGACAGCTTCTCAGACATATACCCATTTAGAAAATATGAAATTATTTTACTGGTATTATTATTATTATTGTCGTATTATTATTATTTGTACTATTGTTATTATAATTATTGTTATATTATCATTACTATTTTTTTTATCCATCCATCCATCCATCCATCCATCCATCCATCCCACCCTCTTTCTCTCTGTCGACGTTTGCGCGCTTTTACGCACAGTCTCTCTCTCCCCACAGCAGCAAAAAACAAAACAAGTTGTAAACATCAATGAGCGCGTGATTCACGCCCCCCCAAAACGGGAGAGTACAAAGTTTTGCAAGAGTGCACGTGCCCCTCCCCTCCGTCACCGACTTTTTGGAGGTAGTAAACAGCTCGACTCTACGCAGCTTATCGCTCACAAGCAGGCGCGTAAACTGCGCTGCGCTATCCATGGTATCTGAACAAAAAAAAAAACAAGCCTCCCCCTGAGAGAGCTGCGGCAGACCCGTTAGTGGCAGGTTGTTTTCAAGTGATGCTGGCGGGCGACAGAAGGCTAAAGTATTCACAGAGGAGACAAAAGGATGATATGCTTTCACCTGAGCCGATTGTTGGCGCTTTTCGGGATATTTTGCGCCATGCGAGGAGCGTCCGTCGTCCAGGGTGCACGAGATTTCGAAAAAAAAGGTAAGAGACTTTTTTATTCATTCTTGGCTGTAGAACATCAAAAGTGCCCCTTTTAAAGTAAAATAAGTATTAGGTAGATTAAAAAAAATGTTTTTGATCCACCACGTTTATTCTTCCTATACTGGATTTCAAATCTATAGGATAACAATAACAAGCTGTTGCCCCCCCCCTAACTTCACCTCCTCAGTGTCTATACTGCTGAAAGAGGAGCCAGCAAACCCCAAGTGCTTCGCTGAAGGCAGGAAGGACTTCACATGCTTCTGGGAGGAAGATGAGGAGAGGGCCGGCTCTGTGGACCAGTACTCTTTCACGTACAGCTACCAGTAAGTCACATTCAGTAGTAAAAACCAGGCCATGTGGTGTCCAGTAGGGTCATGAGATTGCAGTTCAAAGCTCGTGTTCTCATACTTTGTTTTATTTTCTCTTTTTCTATTGCAAGCAACACGTTATAAATGAAACTATATTCTGATCAGTAAACCAGGGTGATTGAATAATAAATTGATGGGTTAAAAACGTTTTTTACAGACTCTTTTTAGGGGCCTGGTGATTAATAAAAGGTCAATACATCAGTCTAGATAGATAAAACAATAGCAACATTCAGCATGTCTGAATTCTAAGTGGCCTCATTCAAGAAAAAGAAAAAAAATCACCTCTCTCTGAACCCTCCGAGTGCTTTTTGTCTTCCTCTGTCAGGAAGGAAAACAGCAGCAGGTGCCCACTGAGAGCCCTCCCTCTAGTGGGCGGAAAAAGGCTGTTTGTCTGCCACCTGAACCAACCCCAGATGTTTGTCCAAATGGACTTACGAGTTCATCGAGAGGGAACGCTGATCCACAATCGCAGCCTTCTCATCGAGCTTGTCTGTAAGTTATTTTACTGCCTTCGCTAAACGGCACAGTCAGAGCAGTGCATTTGAAAGGTTTGTGTGAGAGTGATGGATTACATTCATTATCATTGACTCTAAAATTCCCAATACCAAATATTTTTTTCAAAGCTGCTATAATTAATATTTCCGTATCAAAATGTGCTTATCACATGACTACTTGTATGTGAAAGCGCTCACGTTTAGTGCCAAAGTCTGAGAGCATTATCACCCAAATCTGCAGGTCCCCTCAGATTAGAGTATTTTAATGTCTTTCAGTTTACTGTTTTGGTGCCCGCAACTTCACTTTTTTGCTTCAGTCTCACAGCTCTCATCAATGTTGTATTTAGCTGCAACTATTCTAGAGAAAAAGCTTGAAAAACCCACCGAAACCTACCTGCCCGGCACCAAAACGGTAGATGCGTAACGTTAGCAGCTAGCTCGTTTGACATAGTGGAGCATTTAGCAGGTAAAGAGCCAGATATTTACCTCAGGAGTGGGTGGAGACCAAAAACAGAGCTAAAAGGAGAGTGACTAATGGCTGTACATTCATCCGGTGGACAGAAACGTGACTCCAAATAAATGCCAATGTTGCTGTGTATCTGCTAGAAGTGTAAAATTGTGTTTATAGCCTTTTCCCCCACATAGCCAAACAATAGAGCAATGTTTCAGGGTGTCAGAGACTTTTGGGGAAGAATGTTCTTTCCCCGACTTCCGTCAAAATCCTCCCTAACAAGCTGCCTCTTGTCTATCTGCATGGCAGTTCTCCTGGACCCTCCTGCTAACGTGACGGTGAACAGCACCGGTGAGAAAGGCCAGCTGAATGTCAGCTGGATGGTTCCTCCTCTCAAGTACATGTATGACAGCATGATGTACCAGGTCAACTACACCGCGGCGGACAGTCACGCGGGGCAGGTACGGCGGTTGCTTTAATGCCCTGCACGACCTCACTGATATGTTAGAGGGGGAATGAAGCTTTGTGCAGCAGGTTGGTTGAATGGTTGGGGACAATGTGGACCCGTATCGATGAGTTGGGGACTGTTTTGCAGGTGGAGGTGGTAAGAGCCAACTCAGAGTTGATCCTGAGAGGCCTGCAGCCAGGCACGAAGTACAAGGTGCGAGTGCGTGTAAAGATGGACGGGATTAGCTACAACGGCTACTGGAGCGCCTGGAGTGACCCGGTGTTCATGGAAACACCGCCTGCAGGTGAGTACTCTTAAAAGGCTGTCCAAAGAAATATGTAATCCCACATTTTCACTGTACATGGACAGATCCAATCCAATTCAATTTGGTTCCCAATGCAATGCCTGTTTTTGATCATTGTGTGACTCCTCCAGAACTCGACCTACTTATCGTGTCCCTGATGCTCATCATCTCTCTCATCCTCATTGCTCTGTCTCTCACCATGCTCCTGTCCCAACGGAGGTCAGCTAACCAGCAATGCATAGCTAATTTACTTACCACAAAAAACAAATGCAGAATTGTAATTTCAGCATCTGTACTCTTTTCAGGTTTGTCATAAAGAAGATTTGGCCGACTATTCCAACTCCTGACAGCAAGTTCCAAGGCCTTTTCACTGTTTATGGTGGGGACTTTAAGGTAAGAACTAGACACGTTTACAGCCATGCTAGTGGCTCTGTGAGGCTGTACTTAGGTACAAGGCTGCTTTGTGCTAAGTGCTGACATCAGCATGCTGCATGCTCAAGGGGACAATGCTGGCATGTCTGGCGTGTATGTTTACCATGTTGTTCGTTGTCTTAATTTAGTGTGTTAGCATGCTAACATTTGCTATTTAGTGTGGGCAAACTGAAACATTGAACTGATTGTCATGCCGATCCATCCAATGGTATTCAAGACACAATAGTCGTGTTCTAAAAAAGTGCCATCTTCATTTTAGAATATCCAAGGCTTCAAGGAGTTTTCAATATCCTTTGTTGTGTTTTTGTACAGGAGTGGTTAGGTCAGACCAACGGAGGCATATGGTTGACTCCAGAGTACTTCTACTCAGAAGAAAGCCCTTCTCCTCTGGAGGTCCTGTCAGAGTTCAGTCCTTGCCCCTCGCTGCCTTTCCCACCTCTGCCACCCAAGGCTTTTAAAGCTTCGACCACAGGCAGAAAGGAGGACAAGGATGGAATGAAAGGGCTGGTCGAGAGAGAGCCGTTGGAAAGGGGTGATTCGGCGTTGACAGAGCGATGGAGAGCTACACCACACGACCACTGGCTGATGGACCGCTTAAGGGTGCTCCACCAGAACCCAGTTCCCTGCTCCAAGTCCTCTCTGCTGGAGTCCCAAGACGCCTACGTCACCCTCAGTGGCAACAGCCAAAGAGAAGACGGTCACTTGGACGATGCTCTCGAGGAGGCCTTACCGCTTGAGGTGCTTTTCGCCTCCAGTAAGACGGTGTCATGTGAATCTCACTCCGACCTGGGATCCGGGCAGCAGAGCTCCGGCCTTTCGTCACAGTCCAGCTTTGAGTACCCAAACCACGCCTGGATGCCCAAAGGCCCCGGGTACACCTACATGGCAGTGGCAGACTCGGGGGTCTCTATGGATTACAGCCCCATGAGTCGAGTAGGCGACATTGGAAATGTGGTCATCTACGCCAATGAGTACAAGAACGAGATACCTGCTCTTAGAAGACCCTTCCTGCCGAGGCAGCACATGGACTGAGCCTTGAAGCAGGCTCAGTGGAAGGTTTTTGGATATCCACCCAAAGTTACATATAGCCTCTCAACAACTGTTAACAAAGGTGGACCAAGAATTTGGAGCAGGCTGACACCGAAGTGTAAGCTGAAGGACTCAGGAGGAAGAGTCCGCTGGATGTACATACAGAACATTGTTTCTACTTTATCCAAACCACAGCAGTGGTTTACAGCAAATACTGATATTCAGTGAAAAACTCTGCTTGCTGACCTGTAAGTATCCTAGCCTGTAGATCAGAGCAGCTTTTCTTTTATACAATCCACCAAAATTCAAGTTGAGGGAGTGTTTACATAGTGGTTTATGCAAATTTGAGCTAAGTGTGCTTTTAAATCATAAATGACAGAATGGCTATTGGGTTAAATTACAGAACAGACCGCCTGAAATGGAAGACTTTGATGTGAGGATATAGGGCTGGTGGTATATAACATTTTTTGTATTGTCAACCAACCCTGCATATAAGTGTTGCCTGTCTAACCAAAGCCTGATATAGCTTAAACTCTGAGCATTCAACCGTTTTTATATTGTGAACACTCGCAAGTCGTTAACAACAGAATCTTTCCCATTTCTACCATTCATCCCCTATGCTGTGAACGGGGTGAGGCCCAGCAATGCTTTCTGCTAAATTAGCACTAAATGCAAAGCACAGCTGAGGCTAATGGGAATGCCATGTTTGCAGGTATTAGGTCATAAACCAAAGTATTAGAAACATTTGATGTGATGATGGCAGTAGATTGAACACTTCAACCTCTGGGGACATTGAATGGTTCCACAAATTTCATTGCGAACCATTAAATAATTGTTAAGATATTTCCGTCTGGACCAAAGTACACGTGTGTATTAATCCACTGTTGAAAATAGTCCTCAACAAATTTACCATTTACTCCTCTTCGACTAACATTCGCTAAAAACTACAATGCCCAGCTGTTTTAGGAAATTAGAGAGTATTATTTTAATGCATGAAACTACATATTTGTGTGCAGTTTTAGAAGGTTTACATCTTCAGTTAGAACCAGTGGGCTGGAGGTTGAGTGCCACATAAAGATAATTATGATGAATCCAAATGATGAGACACTAAGTCAGAATTTACATTTTCTAAATCAAAATTATGAGACCTGTCAAAGTTAGGTAGTAAGTCAAAAGTATGATTTTTTTTAAATCACAACTATGACATAATAAAAAGAGCTAAGTTTAGAATGAGTATTATTGCCTGATTTATCATATCAATTTCTGTTTTTATGTATTTAAAATACAATTCTTTTTTTTTTATTTTTTTTTTTTACCCATGTCAAAATGTTGAGATGGAAGTTATAATTATGAAATGATAAGTTGCAATGTTTCAATCTGACTTAAAAGTCAAAATGTTGACTGATCTCACAGTTATTGGAGCTCAAACTACAAGTCGATTAATTAATTGATCTGCAGAAAATGAATCTTTAACTATTTTGAAAATTGCGTATTCATTCAATAGTTTTTCATGCACAAGCATCCATCAAACACACTTAAACTATAATTTAAGAAATTATATTAATGTTATTTCCAAATCAGAAGGAACTCACTGTATTCGTAAATAGTATAATAGTGATATTTTGTGTTTTATCACAAACGCAGAATCCTGGAAGAAAGGAAGTATGATGAGTACTACTGTAGGCCATATTCATTCTCGTGGAACTGTAGTTGTTAGTTTCTTTCTTGACATGTTGAGGTTGTGTTTTTAGTCACTGCTGCCATCTAAAGAGCGGAGCGTGTACAGCACGTCTTAACCCGGACGTGTCAAGTCAGTTGCAGTTTTTAAATCAAACTTCCACATGTTTTTTGAGAAATTGTAGCAACTCTAAAAGTATATAAAAACATATCTATTTGTTGGTAACTTCTACTTTTGACAAAAAATGATAAGTGTTGGCAAATCTCAAAACCCAAAACCAACTGCCCGTCTCTCACAACTGATGACTTATCAAAGATGAAGAAAACTAAATGACATTTTTTAGTATCAATTGCTTTACATTTGAGGATCACATATTACTCAGGCTTTTTTACGTATTCAGCAACATATATTTTAAGAGAAAGTGAACCTATCAGTAGTTTACTTAGAAGTGGGGTAATGTTTTGTTTCATGCTTTTTTCTCTTTCTGAAACATAATATTCTGTATTGAACGTGATATTGTTTATTTTTCATATATTTCTTCTGATTTGTAAAATACTTTAACTGTGATATCAGCCACTTCGGTCCGATGTCTCACACATGCCACTCGCTCCGATGTTGTAAGTTAGTGGTTCAACCTGAGGCACGGGACCCCGCTGAGGGGTCCCAAGATGATTGAAGGGATAAGAAAACAACAAAAAAACATCAATATGCTTTTCAAAATATATGTTTATTTGTATATACAGTGTACAATGAATTTGTCTGCCCTTTTGGTATAAGTAGACTGTTTAGTTTTTAAGGGTCCTGAGCCAAAAATGTTGGAAACCACTATTAAATTAAAACACTTTAGTGTCTATGTAAATGTTTTCATTATGTAAGACTTTCTTCATGTGTTTGACAAAGCTTTATGGCGTTTAAACTCATTAAACGTTGTACATCTGCAACCGCTGTGGTCCTGTTATCTTATATCTGAGCAGCAGATTATGTCACGCTGTGTCGGCGATGAAGAGACAAGACGGAGAAAGGTACCAGAGGAGTCATGACGGTCAAAGTAAAGGCAACAACTACTCAGATAAACTGTATTACGGTACGATAACAGAATATTTCATTTGAACAAAACTCCTCACGTGAACAAATCGACCTTCAGTTTCTCCCTCACTGCTCCGGTCTTTGATGCAAACGATTTTCAAACCAACTCAAACTCCATTAAACCATCTGGAGAAATCAGCAGCTTCCACTCTGGGGCTACAGCAGGCCTGTCATCACAGTCTTTGGTAGAAGAGGCCTCTGCGATGCCCATCCCAGAGAGGTAAATGTGCCACACCTCCTGCAGTCCGGCCGCCGCAGCTTCGTAGCTGCCGTCCCTGTCCAGCGTACAGCGGACCCGGAAATAGCGATCAAGAACATCGAGGGCGGGATCCGTGGCGGAGGCCTCCCCGGTGTCCACCGCGGACCGGAAAGAGGCGATGATGCGGCAGGGGGCCGAGGTCGGGGAGCGTCGCCTCAGGAGTTGTGTGAGGAAGGCGGCGGTGTCGCATAGCAACGCGGACAGGTGTGCGGCGCAGGACTGCTCCCCCGGGTGGAACCCACCGAGCCCGCCGGCCCCGGGGCCGCACAGGTAGCCCTCCAGCCCGTCGACTACGATGAGTGACGGAGGTGTCGGAGACGTGTTGGCGGACTCGTGAAGGCCGGCCACCTGCTGCAGCAGCTCCCCCACCGTCCCCGGATAGGAAAACTTGATTTTCTGAGAAAAAAAATAACAAGAAACTAAATTGACTCTGAATGATTCAAGGTAGCTGGTCATAAATTTGAGTGTTAAGTCTATTAAATATCAAGCAATAGCAAAGCAAAGCGCATCACAACATCTCAGAGCACAATGTGATGTCTACACGTCTTGTTTTGTCCGACTATCAGTCCAAAACACAAACATATTCAGTTTACTTTAAGAAAAAGCAGCAACCAAATATTTGGCTTTTCTGCTTGCAAAATGACTAACAAAATAAATAGATTATCAAAATAGTTGCTCATTTATCTTTTTATCTATCAACTAACTTTTTTTTTTAAATCTCTGTCAACACTGTATGGGCACACTACAGCCTCAAAAGCCTAACAAACTACTCAAACACCACTGTTACCATACTATTTCCTGTTTAATGTGGTCCGATCAGACATATTGTGATAAGAGAAGATATGAAATTATATTTTAACTAGTCAATTTACTAGTTTTCAAGCAAAAAGACCAAAATAAAAAATATTTTCTGAATGAAACACAAACAAAAGAAAATGCAAATATGCCCCTTTGCTCGTGTTATTGACATGTGTTTAATTAAAGATATACGGAACTACTTTATAATAGATATATTTGAAATAAAACGAATGGCTTTATTATTGATTAATAAATGATTTACTGACTAACTTGTTGGTAGCCAGGTGATGAATAATCCCTCTTGCTGGTGAGACATTCAAATAAAATAAGCCTTCAAGTCGACAGTAACAATTGTTAATAAGTCATTGAAGTTAAAAAAAAAAAGTTTAAGAATCCGGTTAGTCCTCAAATTTACATTTTAACGAAGAGTTAATAAATAAATATATTATCCTGAGAGAGCTTTTTGACAACCTGGCAACCCAAACGCTGGTCTCGCGATCTATAAAGCATTAGTAAATGATTCACTAGCAATACATTCATTAATTGGTTAGGCTACTCCCTTATAATGGGTGAGGTTAACTACTTAGGAGAAAACAATTCAAGCTCACAGTTTGAGGGGACAGTGATTGGTACCTTGAGACTCTCTGGGCTCAGGCTGGGAACCCGCTTCTGCAGACAAAGCGGGAGGCTCTGGATCTGTGTCTGGGTGAAGAACACCACTCTCATGCCCAGCTCTGAGGCCGCTGTCACCGCCGCCAGCAGCAGCACGGAGCGGCTGATGCCGGTGTCACCCACCACCAGCGTGCTGCAGGTCAGTGGTGATGGAGGGGTAACTGTGAGCTCCTTCCTTCCACCTGTCTGTGACGTGAAAGTCTTAAATACGAGTGTTAAAATGTCCGTCATGTCTGACACGATACACTTTCCCCGTAGTTATGTGGTATATAAATTATATTCACGCCATACTGTGTGGGTTCACGCTGAAATTTCCCGCGTCTGTTTACATGTTGCACATTGGTGTTCGTGCTGCTGCGGTCCGTGTGGAAAAACGCTTTGTAAGCTGTCAGTTCCGCTGCGGTTGTCGGCGTACACAGAGGGGTATTTATTTTAGTATTTTTTGACAGACATGTACCTATGTGGTGAACGACTGTGTTCGTCACTGGCGCTTCAACATTTGCAAGAAGACAACCACAAAAGGCGGCTCTTTATCAGTGCTTCCTGTCGGGTCGGACCAACTTCCGGTATTGCCGGCAATCACAACTTTCAGCAGCCAAGATGGCGCACAGCCTGGCAGAGTTAGACGTTCCGCTGGACGCTGACCAAGCCGGGGACCAAGAGAAAGGTGCGCTGAGGCGCTGCAGAGGACGACCCAGGCTCACGGACTCCGACCGAGCACAGAGGCGTCTGGAATCCCGAAAGAAGTACGACGTGAGGCGCGTGTACCTGGGAGAGTCGCACAAGCTGTGGAGTGAGCTCCGCAGGAGGACCAGCCTGAGTGATGCTGGACTGGCAGAGTACCTGATCCTGCTGAACACCACCTACGGAGAGAAGTACCAGCAGAAGTACTGCGGGTGAGCCCACTCAAAGCAATGCCCGGTTTATTTCACACAAGTTTATTTCACACTAACGGTACCTAGCCAGACCGTCCACGTTTCTTTTTTTTAATCAAAAGTGGTCTGCGGCAATGTTATCAGCTCGGCCTCTTCCCTTTACTTCTGTCAGCCTGTTGTGTTTTTATGGCTGATTTTGAGCTTCGTTAAGAGTATGTCTGACTCTGCTTAACATGACCAGTCAATGTCCACTTTACTGCATTCCAGGAAGAAGATTGCTCCAGAAGAAGTAAAAGAGAAAATAGGTGAGTGGTGCCACTGACGGATTGGATTCATTTGAGTTAGTCACATGGGTTTGTGAGGTGTCGGTGTAATAGCCTGAAATCTGCTGGTTCCATGAAATTTGAGGAATGACAAAATATACACACTCATGATGATAAATCCCAAATTTTCCAGTCAAAAAAAAACGACTTAATAACAACTAGGTATGATATAATAAACATAGCTAGACTTATAAATGGTCCAGGTGGATGTGTTGGCCGGTGTTATCTTATTGCAGGTACATCAGTATCTACAGTAGGGTTAAGTTCATTTAGTGCCACCGTCACAGTTCCTCAGCCAGAGACCTCTGACAAGATGATTTTTACACTGTTAAATGTAAAAAATCACTATTGATATAAATAAGTCTGATTTTTGAAATTTACTTTAATTATTGAAATGGTAGAAGAAGAACATCTGCCTCCTTGGTTAGTAGACTAATCGGTGGTTTTTGGTCTTCGACGACTAAGATTTCTTTCGTCGATTAGTCATTTTTTTTATGCTTTTTATTCATCCAAGAAACTTGAGAGCACATCTCTGGTAAACACATGATTTAAAGTGGAACTTTTGTGTGGTTGTCTGTGGAGAAACACAGTTTTACAGATAATTGATTCGTCGACAAGTATTTATTCTTTTGGTTGAGGTCAGCCCTAAGAAGAAGGTATAGTTATATAATGATCTTTTGAGTTTTTGAGATCGTAAGTCTATATTTGTGACTCATTTTGACTTAATGTCTCAAAAGTACGACTTCACTGTTTCATAATTTTGTGTGACTAGTTGAAAATCAACTGTTTTGGTTGAACATTGCTCATTTGTTTAAGTTGTTTTTCCTGCACGAATGACCAACATTAAAAGCTTGTTTGCATTTCACAAAGACCAACTGCTAATCCTGCTTCAACAATTCTTGAAGAAATGAGAGAGAAGACCCCCTTGAAAATTGAGGAATGTGAAAACATAAAATACTTTTAATATTTTCCAAATCAAAATCATGTGACAGCAGGTCAACTGATACATATTTTTGCTCATTGGAGATGCATCAGTATCCAGGTTTGAGGTCATTTATAAACAGTGTCAACATGAGCGTCTGTCACCAGAAACCTTTGACGAGATGATAAAGTTGGAAAAGTGCTCGTTTGTTTAAACTAGTTGTTGATGAACAAATGACAAACATTACCGAGTTCCAACCTGAAACAGGAGGTTTTGCATCTTATCTTATGTGACAATAAGTTTAATATTTCTGGTTTTGGAGAGAACCTCAGCTTTAGAAAATTCACATGACTTGCATTTTTTCAACCACTCTGATAAAGTTTTTTTGATTAAGTTTGATATTTGATTACATTAACTGATAATAAGAAATATCAGTTTGGGTTAGTTAGTCAGGAGCCCAAAGAGGTACTCATTTGTATCTCTTAATTTTGACTAAGAAAGTCAAAATTCTGAATTAATATCTCCTAATTTCACTTTAAAAGCCGGACTTTGATTTATTATGTCCTAGTTCTGGCTCAGTATCTCACAATGTGGACATTTTTTTGTTGTCGTGGCAGAAACGGGCTTCCGTAGAAAAAGAGTATTGTGCACGTTGTTGCGCTCGCTCTTTTGAATGTTTATCCAAGAAAATTCAGCAAGCCATTGAAGTGGAATCACATGACAAAATCCTCTTCCTCTTCACTCATCCGCGATCCTTTTTGTCCTTTCCACTGACTTCTGTTGCTCCCCAGGCGGGAAGGAGCGCGTGTCCAGCATCCAGAGCCTGGTGTGCTGGTACCAGGACCACTCCGGCTCCTGCCCCCACGAGCCCCAGCTCAGAGCCCTGCAGCCTGAGCCCAACTCCTCCACCGCGGCTATCTGGCGATGTGACTCCAACCACTCGTTCGTGCAATACCTTTTCTCACCACCGAGGGAGGCGAGTGACTCCGAGCAAGAGGGGGGGGGCGGACGAAGAGAGCGACGAAGAGAGTGCGGCAGAAAAGGACGTGCCCGTGGCTAAAGGTGCGGGCAGCGGTGGCAGGAGGAGAAGGAAGGAGGCTCGCAAACACTTCAGAGGTACAGAGTGACACATTCTTTGACTCATTCGGGGGGTTTCACTCTCATCGTTGATAATAACGAGTCGTTAAATGTTTATCAGTAGCTGTTAGATCCTGAACAAATGCTTTTTATTCTGCTTTTCTGCAGATGTGGGAGCAAATGTGGATGTCGCTGAGGTACAACATGCAACCGTGAGTCCCATAGAACGGGCTGCAGCTCTAGACCTCCATCCCGGTATTGAGGCCTCCTCCGTGGATGTTCCACTGGCGGGACAGCCTGTCTGGGAGATGGAGATGGTCATAGAGCGACAGCAAGGCTCCCCGTCAGCAGCCTTTCACTCCATCCCCTCGGAGGAGGAGGAGGAGGAGGAGGGTGAAGAGGACGACGAGGCTGAGGATCTGCGGCGAGGCAGAGACGGAGAAGAAGAGATCAGGACTTATGGATACGAGTGTGTTGCCGTGGCGCCGTCACTAGCTAATAAACTAGAGGGGACGGACGAGGAGAGCTTGAGCGGCTCAGCCGGACTGGGAGCTCAGCCGGAGCCGTCTGTCCCGCCGCCCATGCAGGTAGAAGAGCACAGCGAGCTGTTTGACCCTCACACCCTGCAGACGGTGGTGACCAGCTGCGAGCTTCCTGACCAGAGGACCACTTTGGAAGGCTCACAGGTAGGGGAACGAGCACCTCGCAGGGATGTTTGAAGGAGGGTAGAAGTGTGTGACGCGCATCAAGGAGTGTGAATACTCCTTTTCTTATTTCCTCTCATTCCTAGTTAATTATCATCACTGGCCCCAGCTACGAGGCGCTGGCATCAGAGGGCATCCAGCTCAACATGGGTGGCGGAAGCGTGGAGGAAGTCACTTGCACCGTCATCGGGGGCGTCACCTACAATCAGGTGTCTGAGGCGAAACTCAGAGCAGCAGAGGACGAGGACTCCATGACAGGTGCGCTACATTCAGAGCTGGCATAGCATTGGCGGGGGGGGATGGGGGACAAATCTGTACAGCATTGTATTACGATATTTTGCAATATTGTATCAATATACATGGATGACAAGTATCAATCTTTTATTATTTATAGACTATTAATATTGCGAATACAAATTTTGGTAACAATTGCTTTTTCAGGCCACCAGATGGTGCTGAAGTTCTTCCTGGTGCGGTCGTTGGTAAAGTCAGTGAGCTGAGTGTGTAGACTGTAATGTGAACAGCTCAGTTTGTCAGGTGCACGATGCAACATTTATGCTTCATAAAACGTTTTTATGATTCACAAAAAAACATTTTGCTGCAATAAAAGTGAGGTGAACCGTTTTTTAGATAAAACAGATGTTGACAAACTGCATAATTTGCAGTTGAGAAAAAGGTAATAAATTGTCACTATATGTCATACTAATGCTCGGCACGTCGCAAAATATTTACAGTCACACTAGGATCGTATTGTGGCTCAAGTATGGCGATAATGTCGTGTCATGTGGTCTCTTGCACGAGTGGTTTTGTAATCATCTCTCTGCAGGTCTGAGTGACAAACAGCTGCTGCAGTCCACCGATGATGCTTTGGAGCTGAGCAGTGACAGAGAGCTGCAGAGGGGTCTGAGCGGGTTAGTATGTTTTACCATGTTAAATCCTAGTGCAGGAGACAGTCAAGGCCTTTGTTCACAAGTTCACAGGTTTTTTTTTTTTTTTTTTGTTTTGGTTTTTTTGTAAACATAGGATGCAACATTCCCCACAACACAAGAGGCTGCAAAGGCTTGAAATGATTTAAATACAAACCGGACAGCACTTTGCGGCAACATATCACGTCACCTTGATTTTACTGCGTGATTTTAAACATCTTCCAGGCAGTAACTGTCAAATTTATTGACTTGTAAAACTTAATTTAATGTTCCTGTGTAAATTTATAATGCCAGGCTAAAAACCCATTTTATGGCTTTAGGTTCCCCCTGGTAACCCCGTGGTTAACTTCACAAAGCTATGGATTGTGGGTCATTTCCTCAGGCAAAATCTGCAGAAGTGCAAACCTACATTAAGTGTTCATTAAAGGGTCAAAATGTCTGAGAATGAGCCCTCAGGCACTCAACGATTTGACAGTGGGACAGCCCTGAACCCTCACGCGCCCCTAAATCCGTGAGTGCTGAGATTGGGATTAGGCCTAAAACTGCAGTGTCTTTTTTTGGATGCAGCGTCCGGTCAAAGAGAAACAGGCGAGGCCCGGTCATCGAGGCGGATGGGATGCTCAAGATGTTCCACTGTCCGTACGAGGGCTGCAGCCAAGTCTACGTAGCTATTAGCAGCTTTCAGGTGAGACATTCCGCCATTTGTGCTTTAAGTTTCACCTTCAGCTCGTTTAGCCAGAGGTTAAGATAAAAACATCTCGTCGGTTCACCTCCTCCTCTGTAGAATCACGTCAACCTAGTTCACAGGAAAGGGAGGACCAAGGTTTGCCCCCATCCAGGCTGTGGGAAAAAGTTCTACCTGTCCAACCACCTGCATCGCCACATGATCATCCACTCAGGTGGGCGCTCAAAGACACGCGTGTTGCGCCACAGTCTCATCTTCATGAACCTCTCCAAACGTAACACAATCTGTTCACAGGGGTCAGAGATTTCATCTGCGAGACGTGTGGGAAATCGTTTAAGCGGAAGAATCACCTGGAGGTCCACAGGCGGACCCACACGGGAGAAACGCCACTCCAGTAAGTTACTAACGCTGAAAACTTATCGAATCCGTACATAACTTTACTGTAAGCTGTTTAGACTAAAGTGGCAATCTGTGCCCTTAATATTTGGAACCAAGACAAGTTTAAAATTCATAAATACAACACGACACATGATCATCTACATGATCCTCCTTTTCTTCCCTGTTCGTTCGTTCCTTCCTTCTTGTCTTTCTCCCCCACGTCACTTGCCAGATGTGAAATCTGTGGCTACCAGTGTCGCCAGCGTGCGTCGCTGAACTGGCACATGAAGAAGCACACCTCGGAGGCCCACTACAACTTCACCTGTGAGTTCTGCGAGAAGAGGTTCGAGAAGCTGGACAGTGTTAAATTCCACAAGCTAAAGAGCCACCCGGACAAGCAGGCTACCTGAGGTGTCACGGACACGTGGTAGATGGGAGCTAAACACGAACGGGGGTCGGCCCTCGGAAACCAAAGGAAGACTTCCGGTGAAGAGATGGACTTTCCTTTGCTGTGTTTGTCTGGCCCTTTAATGTCCAGGATGATACGAACATCACCCGTGAACACACAGGCGGTGGATAAAGAGGACCAGTCTGACGGCTGTGCAGGACACAAGCCGTCTCAGAGGACAGGGCCCAAACAGGGGTTTGGACATATTTGGTACAGCAAGGAAAATGTTTAATCCACTGTTGATTAATTGACCGTTTGGTTAACTCCTCCCCCGAACAGCTCATAGCTTAACGACAATAAAGGCACAGCAGTTCGGACTAACTTTTGATTTCTACAAATTTTGAAAGGGTGTGGATGGCTTCAGTAAGAGCGGTACTCGGTGTATATTGTTTTACAAAACCCAAATCACAAGAGCGAAAGAGTAAAGAATGGATTCAACAGTGTGATTATCGGCTGCAAACATTAGCATGGCCAGCTAACTAGCTCCCAACCTACAGTGGTAATCTGTTATTCCCTTCAATGGCAGCTGTATTTCACTGCATGACTTTATGGAGTTACAAGTTACATTGAGGAAAGAAGCCCTGTTCATAACTAGCACATCCGCTGTGTAGTAATGGGGCCAGTCCGGGATGCTATCAGAGTTAAGCTAACGTTAGCAGGAAAGTTTATATTCCAGCAACTCAAGCTAAACTTGTTATCTGAGCTTGTTATAGCGCTACATTCACCAAACGCATTGGCCTGCTTTCCTTAATAAACCGGATAAACTAAAATGATCAGTGCAAATGTAGCATAAATCGAGGGGCCTGTCTTCAGGGTGCAGGATTAGCAGCTAACGTTTAGCAGAGTTACGTTGGAACAAAATAACAGCGTACACGTTTCCTTATCATACTTAAAAAAACTATTAATAATAAGTTATTCACTGCAATGCTGTTACTTTATTTCCATGTCCTCTACATGGATCACCAGCTAGTCAGGGGGCTGACTTTTAGCTCGAGACATGTAGTTTTAGTCTCAGTCTGTTCATGTATTTGGCCATGACGGCGTTTTCAGCCACTTGTGTAGTTTACGTTAGCTGAATTAGCTAGCTAGCTAGCTAGCGACAGCTATCATCTCAGCCGGCAAAATGTATGTTTGTCGGCTACAAATGAGAAGCCTCCTCTTTTGTACCTGTGTCTGAAATCAACAACCCGTTGTTTGAAAACATTTGCTACGAATTTTAAGGAGGGAAGTTAACAAACGGGCAATTCAAATTTTGATAGAAAATATTTTCTATCAAAGAAAACTTTTTTTGTAGATCTTTTGTGTTCTGCAGTGATGTAAGGGGCACATCATTCGATATTAAATCGGTTAAAAAATTGCAAAACACTGGTATGGACCATTAATAATGAAGTATGACCTAAATATGATTGCTGGGTTTATCAATACACCACCAAGAAAGATTGTTGATGACATACAGGTGTGGTGGGTAAATATTATCTACATATAAATGTACTTGTAATTAGGGCTGGGAAATTGACGTCATTGAGGTTTTTAGCGTTGTGCGTCAGCACTACGCTGCTCGTGCTGACGCAAATAGAGGTTCTTCAATTTCAGTTATTCGAAATTATTTTTTTTTTATCCTACATTCCCACTCGCAGGCTCCGATGAGAAATCCTGGGAGTGGAAAAGTGACAGTTTCTCAGGAAAATTCACCCCAGTTGTCTTCTTGTGTCTCCTCGTGTTCTTGTCTCGTGTTCTTGTCTCCTCCTCGTGTTCTCTCTGTCCTTTTTAGTATTGAAGCAAATGCACTTTTTCCCTCATGGATGAATCACTCCAATATGTGAGTATGAGTTGTTTGTATTGTATCTTTTTTTCTGAAAGACATTGGTTTGACACAAATGGTTAATAATATGCAGTGTGTTCTTCGCCTCTTGCATAACGCGCTCAAAGGGTGTGTGTGTGTGTTAGTGACGTGTGTTTGATGTGTGGGCGTGCATGGACGGCATGAAAAGTACAAGTATGATGACAATTAGTCATAAAATGACAGATTCTTTCAGCTGAATGCTGGACATGCAAATGGTTCCTGGTTTGTGTTGATACAAGGCAAAGCAGGAAAGATGAGTAATGATGGAGAGTCCCATTTTGGATTATAATAGTGACATGTTTATAGGTATAAAATGGATTTTGATATATTTGAGTATATGAGGATGTATTATTTATTAATTTTCTTCATTCCCCTCCTATTCTTTGCATTCAGAAATGTCATGTCGCCAATAACAAGCTGTGAATTATCGTCAGTATTCGTCTGTAAATCATTGATCCTTCTCCCTCATTTGGCAGCTGAGTTAGTAATCTCACGCTCCCTGTGTTCTTTTATCTTCGCTTGAAATGATTCAGATGAATGTCACACTGAGCTATGTATGAAATATGAGGCCAAAGTCTGAGGGGTGTTCATTTTTCGGAAAACGTGGTGGAGACTCCAGCTGTCGCTGTGTTTCAGGCAAATAAAATTACAATTTTATATTGACATTTTTGGTTGATTGATTTATTTCTTTGTATTTGTGTCACGCACATAACGGCTCAACCCTCATGGGCAAGACATAAGACAAGGTGTGTGTGTGTGTGTGTGTGTGTGTGTGTGCCAGTTACACAAAACGGATACAGGAACATTTAAGCGTAACGAACATAATCAGGCAGTTAGGGTCATTTGAGAAAAAATGAGGTCAGGGGTCAGTCAGCAAAGTAACGTGTGTGTGTGTGTGTGTGTGTCACATCTGGAAAGACCCTGACGTTCTGGGTAAGCATTGTGGGGTGTTCTCCACCAGGATAGGCGTGGAACCTCTTCTTCATCTTCCTCTTTATCCACAGACAAACACTCTCCTATAAGAAAGCAGGAAGCACAAATGTGAATGTGTCATTTACCCTTCCTCATCTACTGACGTGTAGGCAAACAAACACAGCTACACATTTACACACCTAACTGCCTGTTCCTGTTCCGTGCTCTCATAATATGTTGCTGTGTCCATTTCTGTAATTATCAGAAGATGGTAAAGTAAAAACAATGACTATTGTCCTAATTATCATCTCCACACTAGCAGGATATTGCCTGAACATAAGTGGTCTAACTGCACAATGTTGCCCTGAGGCAACGAACAAAAAAACACAATTTTTGTATATAAATAAAAACAAAATAAGTCTTTCGGCAATCAAACATACTTCTTTACAAACTAATGTGCATGCATACATTTTTAATATAGAGATAGTTCAATTTAAACATATTAAAAAAGCCAGAGTGAATTTAGCAATTTGTGTCCTGTGCAGCTTTGCTTCCTGGAAAGAGTGCTTCACTCCCAAACAAAAGGTCACACCCACTTCATCCCCTCCTTTCATTGGACACACACATGTCTGGTGATAGTGTATATACTGTTTTCAAGTTAAAAACAATTAAAGGGGAGGTGTCGGATCCAAAAAGGTAGTTTGTTGCCTGAGGGCAACAAGGTGCCATAGACTCTAGGGTTTATTAAAATAAAAAAGCAAGCACGCTGACAAAGCACCCTTGTACCATATTCCTGCATTTCAATCATATCCTATAATAAACCTGTGTTCCTTAAGAAAGCTAACGGTACCCTAACCTGTGCTCTCGCACACATACTCGGTACACCTTTCATGGTGCATTCATGCACCCATAATTCCCTCACATTATTCCTCATCATCTCTGCATCTCGTACTCACTACAACTCACCACTATGTGCTCAACTGACTCCTCTTCTCCACATCCTTCACACATCCCTGTCTGGTGTTTTCATATCACTTTCAGTATTTTGTTTAGTGCACAACCGTAAACCTTATCAACACCGTTTCCTCTCTCCTGTTCCTACCACCTACCCGTGTAACTTTGACACTCTTTTGAATATGATATAGATGTCACGAACCCCACATCCAATTTACCAATAAGAGATTCGGCTGCTTATCCGTCTGCTATGCTGCCGTAATCCAACACAGATCTTATCACGTACGAGGTTTTTAATGCTGAACAACTGGCTCCCCATATCCCTACCAGTCACACATCTCATCACATTTATTACTTTTCGGCATTTTTCCTCTCTTCTCCTGATACGGTCTGCCCATGTTAACCGTCAATCAAAAATACCTCCCAGAAATGTAAACGTTCCAACCCTTTATAAGTCTGTCCCATACATCCTTAGCTTCATCCCGTCCTTGATTCTTCAACAAGGTTTTTCAACTGAGAACCTGAACCCCCAATCACACCCCCACCCCACCACCTCATCTATTGCTTCTTGTACTTTTCTGACTGCATCTTCCATGTTCCTTCCTTCTCACATAACGCTCCATCATCAGCAAACAGAGACCGACCTATAGCTACTGGTACCTTTGTGAATATCTCATTAATCATAATGATGAAGAGTAGCGGGCTAATCACACTACCTTGAGGCGTATACCATTATCAACTATGAATTGATTTGACATGTCTGACCCAATCCGTACTTGAAGTTTTCTTCCAAACAGAAAATCCTTTCTCCAGTTATAAACTCTCCCACCTATTCCCATTTTGTGCAGCTTAATTCGCAAACCTTCCTTCCACATCATGTCGTTTTTCTGTAAAAAAAACAAACACTGCAATGACTGACTCTTTATTTGCCTGAGCCTTTCTTATCTCAGTCTCTAACCTTATCACAGTCCATAGTGTTCCTTCCCTTCCTAAAACCACTGGCCAGCATTCCTCTCTTCTCAAGCTCATATGAAAATCTTTCTGTTATCATCCGTTCCATTATCTTACGAATATTAGATGTTAGTGCTGTTGGTCTGTAGAGGCAGATTACCGCCACCTAATGTAGTGGAGTGTGGAGCGGCAGGTTGTCAGGAACATGAATGAATATAAAAATAACTAAACCTGAATTCTCTCCATGATTGCTGTTGATCTTAAGTAATTAATTCGATTGTGGACTTTCCTTGATTCCATTTACTTACAGATTCCCCAATTTAATATTATGTTTTCCATCGATTAGGTCCTGATCCCAATTCCCTTGTTTCTTTGTCTATTGGTCCATGTTTGACAATTTACAGTTCATTATTCTTGAGTATTTGGTTTAATCCTGTATGTCTCAGAGGGATAATAACCATCTCCTGCCTTGGGCTCCCGCTAAGTATTCCACCAACATTTAACTGTGTCGATGTGTATATACGTATATACTATGTACTATATATACTGTGTGTATATATACATACTGTATATATCTTGCTGAATGAAAACGTGTAAGTATTATAAACTCATATTTGCCACAGAACTTTTTTCCACAATGATTAAAAATGGAAAAATCTCATTGGCTTTTTGTCGAGGGAACCAGTGTGATGGTGGAGACTCAGTTCCAATGAATAGATCTGTGTGTGTTTATAAAGTCAACAAAGGCTTTTTTCCACAAGTAGGCTATGTGCTGATTTAATATATATTCAAATTTGTTTTACCCCCCAGCACACCAACCCTACTCTAGAATTGATAATTTTTTGATAGACCAAACAGTTATCGCACCTAACTACACAAGTACAAAACAACAGTATCATTGTCCAGTACTTTTAAAGCTTTGTTTGACCTTTGCACTGGAACAATCTTACGACGATTCGAAGACACAATTAATAACCCCACAAATTTTCATTCATGCAAATGTTAAAAAATATAATACTCAAGCACTACCAGTCTAAAAAAATGTCCCTGAATGATCATGCAGCGCACATTTTTTGTTCATTTTATGATGTTTGACTCACGCTTTTGATATTCATTTCTGAGAGGTTCGTTTGGGTTGATCCTTCTTTAATTAGTTTCCTGTAAATACACTAATTTAAATATTTGAATTGAGAAATCGAGTCACTGTTCTCTATGTCAAGGTAATTGTTTGCTTGAAAGGTCTCTCACTCACTCACGCACACACACACACACACACTCTGTCTCTCTCTCCACGGTGATGTGTGGTGGTTACCGCGCAGCTGCTTTGGTCACGCCCACCTGCCCCCCCCTCCCTCCTCCCAGTACTTATAGCGGACAGCCTTAAAATTAAAAGCAGAAAGCTGGAGAAAAACAAGTAACTCAGAGTCTCTGCACAGGAAGCGTATTGTGGGTCATTGTTCCAGAGCACAGACGAATAATACACCGCTGTGCTCCTGTTATCTCTCTGGCACTCTGCTCCCACCGCAACAGCCTCCATCACCAGCTGAAGGTAAGGGAGACTCCCCAACGGTGAGCCGGCCTCGGAGCGCGTCCTTGGATAACTTCCTCTGAAAAGGTAAGAGTGACGCGGACCGATTGTGATTCAAAGTTATGTCGCTGGCTCGTCCGTGTCTCTTTTTTCCAAATTGTTCGAGTGCCGTACCAACAAAGGAAGGGATCCATGCAACAATGATCCTTTGTCCCCTGAGACCTGCCTGCAATTATTCTGCTCAATGGCGTCCTTTGAGATTTGTCCGTGTGTGTCTGTGTGTGTGTGTCTGTGTGTGTTTTTTGATGGAAGCTCTGTCAGAGACGAGAGTTTTTTTTTTGTTGTTGATCCAAGATCAACAAACACGGACCGTGCACGCAACTCCTGGCGTTGAACACACGCGCACAGTGCAGCGTTAACATTGAGAGCTTCTCCTCGGTGTGTTGGATGTGGACACTACATCCTTCTTTTTTTTTTTCAGTCGCTCCCGGGACGTTTTTGAGATTTTGCATGTGACTCGTGCTCGTTTAATACATCACCAGGCCGACTCCTCGCTGTGTCAGAGCGCTGAGCACGAGGAAGTGGAGAGCTCAGAGGTGATAGAGGGAGTTTTAGGAGTCAAGGCAACAGCTCGTTATGTTTCTGCTGACATCCTGACCTCCCGATGTATGATTAACTTGACGAGGACCAGCTTTACTGTAACAGCAAAGGAAGGCTAAGAAGAAATGACAAGACACTTCTTTTTATATATATATTTGTTATTTCAAAATGTTGTCTGAGGGGACATTTACGGTAGATTTGAAGGGAATGAAAAGAACCAGTTGTAGTTGAACAGCAGGCGTGGAGGCCATGAGGGATATCCCAATACACAGTTGGGTTCTGCTCAGTCATTGTCGTTGGGGATAACACTTTGCCTGTTTTGTCACGACAAACAAAGGGCACTGTTTCCCCTCTGGGAGGTCTACACACACACACACACACACACACACACACACGAATTTGGAAGTGGCAATCTTGAAGCGAGAACAGTGGAGGTTGTAAAAAGGGGAGTGGGAGGAGAAGATTTGGAGGCAGGAGGGAGACGAGATGATGAAGACAGATACATGTTGAGTATCTGTGTGAACACACTAAAGAGAACGTGTTGTGTATTCATGTGTCAACAGACGTGGAGGTATATAATAGGCTGTTGTGTTGCCGTGTACCTCCATTGGTTAATACGCCACTACAACTATCGGCTCCATAAAGTCTAAACAAGCTATGGGCGCGATGGATCGGCCGGCCGACCACAAAGTCTTCCATGCAAATACGCACACACTGGCGTATTTGTGTCTTTACTGCATTCGTGTCCGCGTTACTTCGACCATGAAGCCCTTTGGTTCATGATGTTCGAGTATTGTATCAAAGCATTTTCAATTTGAATGCATATGAGGGGAAAGATGAAAAGGGGTGAAGCATTTCCATGAGTTTGAATCCTTTCCTCGTTTGCATACTGGCTTCAGTGAAAGGCTTTCCAGAAAATACAGTGAGTCTTACTTCCTCAAACGTCGCCGCTCTACTCCCATTAATTCTAAACTAAACAAAGCCCTCACCCGAGTTCCCCGTAAGGTGATATGTGTACAGTAAATGTCCTCAGAGTGTAAACCGAAAGGCTCCGAGCACTCTTGAGTGTTTGAGAAAGATAAGTTATTAAGCTCACAAAGGGTCGAAGGTGAGGAGTTGGGGATAAAGGCAGGTGTCCCCCCCCCCCTGCTCTCTCCCTTCCACCTCACAGAGGAAACGGCACAATCCCACTGTTAATGTGTCACCTAATTGGCAGTGCATGATGACACAGTGAAACTTAGGGCCACACGTCATCCAGATAACTGATGCAGTGCACACAAATGACTGTGTGATGTGAGAACAGATTAGTGTTATGATGAATGACTAAGCGTAATTAAATTGTCACACAAAATCTTTCATGAGACAAAAATAACTTCAACGCTGTCAACAAATGCTGCACAGTATTGATCGACCGTGTCTTTTCTCTCCTTTTTTTTCCCATCTATAGGTAGAACAAGCCGCAGCAAAAATGGGATGCTTTGGATTCCTCAAAGTCATGATGTTTGTCTTCAATGGCATTATCTTTGTAAGTTTTAATGTTTCATGAGAAGTACTTCTGAACAGAACTTTCCACAGACAACTCTGCCATTTTTACATTTGACCTCTGTGTGCATCATGAGTAGGTTGCACTGTGGCAAAGTACGCCAACAAATGGCGAAAAAAAAGTGTTGACTAAATTTTATTTGAAGTAAGAGAATGTACAAAATGTAAAATACCCTCCTGTTTAATACGGCTGTCCAACTGTTAATCCCTTTTTACTTGTCAGAAATACATCAGTTGAAGAACATTATTCAAAAGCAATTTTAATATCACACATCCAAGATCCAAAAAGCTGGATCCTACAAGTCCCACAATGCATCTCATCTTTCATTAAACCCTCCCTGCTTGGTAAATGTCCACATCTGTCTTTTTGCGGGATGAGTAGTAATCCCAGGACAAGTAAACTGACCTTTACAGCACACACAGAATCAGCTCCCCTTGAACCCTTAAGGTTTTCTCCACGTCTCCTCTCACCCTGTCTCTTCTTCTCCCCCGTCACTCTCCCTCAGTTGGCGGGTGCTGCCATCCTGGGCGTTGGGATCTGGGTGAAGGTGGACAGCGGCTCCATCCTCAGCTTCCTCGGGAAAATTGAAAACGCACCGACAGAGCTCAGTCAGGTGCTCAACGTGGGCTACCTGCTGATTGCAATCGGAGCGCTCCTGCTCATCATCGGCTTCCTGGGCTGCTGTGGAGCCGTCAGAGAGAGCACGTGTATGCTGCTGCTGGTAGGTTGTTGTCCGCTACTTTATAGAGGGTTACGGGATTAGTCAGTATTTTTAATAACACAGTTATTCTCTTTTTGCTAGATGAGAAGATCAAAACCACTCTCAAGATAGAGTGGTATTGATTGGGTATACATTTAAACAGAATTGCCAGAAAATGGGCTTAAAATAGAATCGATGTGTTTTCCAATTTCCATTCACTACAGATATGTGAAAATATGGAGTTGGGTATGTTGAGATAAACTGCTGGCGGTGCAAATTTTCCAGTTGGTTGCCATTAAGACATTGGACCAGAAGAGGGCGCCATGAGATTATGTATTAAAAGAGCACCAGTCAAACCTCAAACTACAGAAACCCAATGGAAAACATGACAGGAATATGATATTTATCTGTTTCATGTATTATTTTGAGGAACGTCTGCTGATTTGGTGCCGTTATTCTTTTGTGTCTCCAGAGTGACGTTTAAGTTACATGTTTCATGTATGTCAGAATTTTGTTAGTCAGAGTTTTAGTCTTGTTTCGTTGCACTTTGTCACATTTTGTCACAGTTTTTCTTTTTTCTTTTCTAATTCCCAGCATTCACACTTTTTGAATGTGCAAACTGAAAACGGACATTAAAAAGGTGGAAGGAAACACACTTAATGTGGCTATTGACTATAGACTGATGAGGAATTCATACAGTGAAATAAATGGAAACAAATTCTCGGAAATGAAAAGTTGCCCTGAAATTCTTTTTGAATTATACATTTTTGCCAACCACTGATAAGTTGAAATGTGGATGTTTTTGCATTCACCCAGTTCAAGTGACTTAGTATATTGAGTGATCGTTATGTGGCATACAACAAGTGAAAAAGTCCACGAATGGTGTTTGTGGATGGGTCAAACAAACACAGGATTTTCACCCAGGAAACCGCTGGTCGTGTCCTGTGTGAAACCATGAATAATCATTGAGTTTACGCTTTGTTACACAACAGTTGTTACAATTATTACGCATTGATGAGTAAGAAAGTCTGCTGAGGGGATGCGCTATTGTTTCGTTACGCTATGTTATTATTATGTAAATAATATGTAACATACTTTTTTTCCCACTAGTTCTTCATCATAGTCCTGGTGGTCTTCATAGCGGAGGTTGCAGGAGCTGTGGTGATCTTGGTATTCAGACCCTTGGTAAGTCAACTAAGGACCTTTTCCACCATCGTGACAGGTGCTGCCTTCCGGTACTTGTATAGAAACGCTCCTGTATGCTCGCATTTTAGGCAGACGAGTTGTTTACCAAGTTTGGCGCAGCTGCAGTTCAGAACATCAGGAAGGACTACGGGAAGAATCCTGACGTCACGGGACTGTGGAATACTACAATGAGCTCGGTATGTATTTCTGCTGAATAAAAATGTGATTGTTTTCACACCATTTCGCTGATGCTTTATGTAACGTGCTCCCTTTTGTCCCCACGTTAGTTAAAATGTTGTGGATTCTACAACTCCTCAGACTTCGTGGACTCTCCATATTATGTGGACCACGGCAAGCAATACCCACCACAGTGCTGCCCAGGCATTGACAGCCCATGTAACCAAACGGTGGCTGACAGTGTCATGGTATGGGCTCTTGGAAGAAGTAGAAACAACGAAAGCATCCAATGGCATGATCCAAAACACATTTTGAATTTATATAACTTGTTTCTCTACCTCTTTTACCTCTTTTTATTTTCCTCAGACAATTACTGGGTGCTTCCCAAAGATCAAGAAGCTGATTGAAGACAACACAGTGGTCATTGTGGCAGTTGCCCTGGGAATTGCAGTTCTGGAGGTATGGTCTTATCTCTCATTCCATTTTCGATTAGGCCAAGGATATATATTCCAAGTTAAAATCAACACTTGATTAACTATTGAAAAAATATAATTCCTTGAATATACATCCTTTATCTTCTTTGCACACATTTGTCTTACTTTACTTTTAATTGCGTGGCTTATTAATACATATGTTCTCCCCAGATATGTGCCATGGCTGTTTCCATGAGCCTTTTCTGCAGAATAAAATCCAGGGGGGACTAACTGCAAACGGTGAAGGCCTTGGAAGGATCATTTTAATCACTGGGGTCTTTCTACTTCCTCTGTTGCCTCTAGAAGAGCGAAGGGCTATGCCTTTATTTAGCAAAAAAAATGCCTCGTCATTAAAGGCAGTTAATGTCATATCTCGGGCAATCAGAATTACTGAATGACATAACAAATCTATTTTTACTACGTTTAAATCTATCTAACAGATGCCGCGTATGAATGTAAATTATTTCTTAAGAACACTTCACTTTGTAAAACGAGCTACACACTGCCTACTTCACCAGAGACCTTTTAAAATCCGCTATTACCTGTAACACATGGCCAGTCAATGAGGAATCACATAATACCTGCGTCCAATGTGATAATGAAACAAAGGCTGGTATGTTGGGCATGTTGTTGCCATGACGCAGCATGTAAAATAGCAACAGATGTGATGCAAGATTTCTATGTATGTTGTATGCTGATCAATTTTGAAATAAAGTGAAAAGTATTTCCAGACCCTGGTGAGTTTTTGAGTTGGTCATGTGCATGTGTGACATCTTGCATTTGGTTTTGAAGGGCAGGGAGGACCTGCCAACTGCTAACAGTAGCTACAAAATATTCTTCTACTTTCTCTTTTATCATGCTTTAACAAGAAAAGAGATCTGACAAAAATGTGTTTTTCTACAAGCACATGAGAGTTAAGAGGGTCTGGATCCGCCAATTGATGACCCCTGGTGTAGGGTCTGTGTCTCAGTAATTTGCGCTTGGTTTGTATTAGGTGTTTCATGTTGTGGTAGAAAGTGGACACCTTGGGCTCTTCACCAAAGGTATCCGTGTGGGTGATCCTGTTTACATTAACTGTCTTCATGTTGTGGTCACAAAGTGCTGTACAAGGAGACCTGGCTGACAGGGCTATTTTGGAATCCCACACATTGGAGCATGGCAGGTTGTACTTCTTCATCAGGTCATATATTCTCTGGGGCTCCTCACATCGCACTCTTGTTATCTGGACTAACGCCGTCACACTGTAAGGTTCCTGCGGTGAAATGTGCAAAACACGTGTTGAAAGGAGCATAACATAGTTTCTGTGTAAAATCAGTTGATGTTGAGATACTTACATTTGCGCAGTGCAGCTTAAACATTGTCCTCTTGTCCGCAATGGTGAGTTCCTTCCTGATGCTCCAACCGTACCCTTTCACTAATGTCACAGTGTTAATCACATGTTCATAACAACTGAATCCTGGTCTAATGTCCATGTGTGTGACATTATAGTTGTTGATAACGCCGGTCAACGCGGTTTTGTTTTCCAACAACGTATCAAAAGCTCTCGAGTCCATTATATTACGTCTCTGGTCTACCCATAAATTCTTCATTACATGTAGCGTAACATTGTTCGATTTAACTTGAACGCAGATAACTGTCAAATGATGGTCAGGGCTTGCGTGTGTCCACCTGCTCATGTACCAGTTCGTGACTTTATCTGTGATGAAGTTGATGTGCGTATGTAGGGTACAGCACCATCTGACAACTATTGTCATATACTCCATTATTCTAACACGCTGTGAGGAGAGAGAATGCGAGACCTGTTGCTCAGAGTAGACATATACAGAATGACAGTGCCTCTGCATTGCTTCTATATCCAAAGCACGAGGTGTGATCATCCAACCGTGGCTGAATAATCCAACCGTGGTTCATTTATCCGACCAATGTTAAGCCTATATCTGCACAATAAACAGAGTGCAGCAGTTAGATTATCTGTATCTTTTTTGGAGCTACAGCGGGATCCTGAAAACATTTGAAAGATCACATACTTTGGAACTCTTGATCATTCATCCAGCGAGTAAGCATACTTTCATCAATGGATAAAGTGATGAGAGGTATTGTTGCCATGCTGCAGCGCACACTGCGGTGTCTTTGTAATTACGTTTCTCGGTTCGAACTCAGGCTGCAATTTGAAGAGGGACATGGTCACGTTGTCATTCTCCGTGACAGAGACGCTGGCTACCATCTTCATCACTACTCTGCTGAGGGGGAACCCACCTGGCTCAGCTGTGTAAAGATGTTTACGCCGGCTCCAACCAGCCTCCCTGGTCACCGCTGTGGAGTCCTTCCTCTTCCTCATCCACAATAACCCAGGACTTCAAGTTGAAGCTGAAAATCAGCTCCATCACCAAGAAGGCTCAGCAGAGGGTTTACTTTCTGAGGCAGCTGAAGAAGTTCAACAAAGCCCAGGACCCACACTAATTCGGACACTTGTATCTCCAGGATAATCACAGACATCCCTGCAAAACTCTTCCTTGTATGTGTAAACGTAGCCGATGCACCTTTGACACTACGATGTAGCGATTTCTCTTCTCTTGATGAATGAATAAACATTGTGAGACATTTGTTTGCTCTGTGCCATTATTGTATTCATGATTTATGTTATTAAAAGTCAGAAGTGGTGCTCTACTGCAGAGCACCTGTGCAGGAGGTGCAGACTACCAACAACAGAATAATGCATTATTCCACTGATGAAGGTATGCTTGAGAAGGGTTGGGAGGCGGCAGTCCTACTTCATGTCGGTGTGTTGATGTTAATCGTTAATAGTTTGAGTGTAAGAGTTTTGCAGGGATGTCTGTGATTATCCTGGAGATGCAAGTGTCCGAATCAGTGTGGGTCCTGGGCTTTGTCGAGCTCAACTGGAGAAGGGAAGAAACGTTTTTTGTGGCGTGAGGTCTTAGTCCTGATGCATCGCAGCTTCCATCCAGGGAAGGGAGTGAAACAAGCCCAGGATGAAAGGGATCGGTGGTCATGGAGGAGGTGAAGATGGACTCAATGATGGCAGTGTAGAAGTGCGGCAGCGTTGTCTTTGCAGGTTGAACTTCTTCAGCTGCCTCAGAAAGTAAACCCTCTGCTGAGCCTTCTTGGTGAGGTCCTGGGTTATGGTGGAGCCCGAGAAGAGAAAGAACTCCACAGCGGTGACCAGGGAGGCTGGTTGAGGGAGGCTGGTTGGAGCCGCTGTAAACATCTCTACACAGCTGAGTCAGGTGGGTTCCCCCTCAGCAGAGTAGTGATGAAGATGGTAGCCAGCGTCGCTCCGTCACTGAGAATGACAACAACGTGACCATGTCCCTCTTCAAATCGCAGCCTGATTTCGAACCGGGAAACGTAATTACTAAGACACCGCAATGTGCGCTGGAGCATGGGAACAATATCTCTCATCACTTTATCCATTGATGAAAGTATGCTTACTCGCTGGATGAATGATCGAGAGTTCCAAAGTATGTGATCTTTCAAATGTTTTCAGGATCCTGCTGTAGCTCCAAAAAAGATACAGATAATCTAACTGCTGCACTCAATATATACTGTGCAGATATTTTACCGATGGTTCTCAAACCGATTTTTCGCAAACCGAAATATTCCAGCCAATCATGATGGAGAAGGGAGGTGGAGTGGGAGGAGTTCAATTTCCAACCAGGTTTTTCCAACCCCAGAGAAACAGACTGAACAGAGGATCATTTCAGTACGGAGCATGTTACCGTTCCTGACGTGAAGTATACGGTGGATTAATCGGACATTTGGTCGAGTGAGCTTGTGACTCTCCGTGAATCTACTCGTCCAAACTCTGGCATTGAAGGCCTTCACCGCCATATTGGACCACTTTGTTGAATTCGGGAATTGCCCTGTTTGCGGAGCTGCCTTCATTAACAGCTGCTGCAGCCAGTTTCTACACTGAATTATGTGTACTTCCTGAGGTTTTCTTTTCAATGACAATGTATTGTTAATGTGGTAGTGTAGAGGAAAAAATAGTTCTCATTTTTTTCGTTTATTTCCTTGTTGGCTGAGTATTTGTATCGTTGCAATATTTCTTTCTCTGTCGTGCCACAACCCGCAGATATCTGTGAAGTACAGCACTACATCTGACTATTAATAACATAAATCATGATTCAAATAATCTTGGTCCAAAGACACGGAGGTAGATTTTCCAAACTGCTGCGCACCTTCACAGGTATGTACGGGGTGTGACATGACGGAGAGAGGAACATTGCAGCGATTCGAGTACATTACATCAGCCACCTCGGGGAGGGTTGGGATGCGGCAGTCCTACTTCACGTGGGTGTGTTAATAGCCTAGTTTGAGCTGCTGAAGTGCAGTGAGAGGGTTAAATTACCAACCAGGTTGTTACAACCCCAGAGAAACAGACTGAACAGAGGATCATTTCAGTACGGAGCATGTTACCGTTCCTGACTTGAAGTGTACGGTGGATTAATCGGACATGAAGCGTCTGCTTTGACTCACTGTATCTGTGCTGTAGTGTTGCTGTCTACGTTTGGTGGTGAATCTTGGTCTGAAGACGCCGAGGTGGATTGTGTACTACGAATGGAGCTCTTCGGTCCGGGACAATTTGAGAGAGACACCATGTCTACTGAAACACAGAACACTTGAACCTCCATTCAGAGTTTGTTGGACTTTGATCGAAATGTGATTATTAACTGTTTTATAAAATATTGTTTGGCTGATACAAATTCTTATGTCGATGTCAAGATCTCACAATGTCGTACCGAATTTCTTTCATCATGACTGCATAAAAACATTAAAATGACATCCACAATGATGCCTCTGTCTATATGTTGTGCCACATTAATGATTAATATGGTAACCACACAATATACTCTTGTCCAGCTTCATTGTGTAGTAGTTATTATATCCCACATGTTTGTGTGTCGTGAAATATTAGTGATCA
Source organism: Anarrhichthys ocellatus (assembly GCF_004355925.1). Lineage (NCBI taxonomy): Eukaryota > Metazoa > Chordata > Actinopteri > Perciformes > Anarhichadidae > Anarrhichthys > Anarrhichthys ocellatus. The sequence continues at coordinate 1,969,696 of NW_022280085.1, read as the reverse complement.
ATTATTAATGAATGTCTTTATCAAGCAGAATAAAAACACTGGCAACGGTGTCTCTTTGTAGTCATGTTGTGTCTCCTTGTAGTCATGTTGTGTCTCTTTGTAGTCATGTGTCTCTTTGTAGTCATGTTGTGTCTCCTTGTCATGTTGTGTCTCCTTGTAGTCATGTTGTGTCTCTTTGTTGTCATTTTGTGTCTCTTTGTTGTTACTTTGTGTCTCTTTGAGGTTCTTTTGGTGTGTTTGTGGTGGTTGTATTTTTTCTCTGTGGTCATTTTGATTCTTCCTTTGAGTGACATTTCCTAGCTGAAGGCTGGGGGGGGCCTGTTCAATAATCCATCTACTCGGTGAATGATGTCAGTAGTACTAGTGTATTGGATGAGACACAATGTGCACAGTAGAACCAGGTGTGTCCCACTAACCTCCGTCACTGATTAACCTCCAAACTGCAGCCCTGGACACGCCCAGCCGGGGGAACGTTACTATGAAATGCAGCAATTCAACTGCAACAAGAATACAAAGCGTAGCCTACACTGTGATTCAAACATGGTGATGACACAAGGACAACAGGAGACACTTCAGACCTTGAATGCAACTTGATATGCTGTCCTTAAACGTCACAAACAGAGGTGAAACCACACTCCATCATGAACGTATAGATGTGCGCCTGATGAAGAAGTAATGGTAAAACATATGAGCAGTGCTAAAGAAGGATTTTCCTAAATGCATAAACATACCTCACATATATGACATCAAAGAACTTAAGAATCCAATAAAGATTCAAAAAGTTGAATTTGTTTCTCCACTTCAAATACGTTTGTAAGCAGCTTGTCCCAACTTAACAAACTTAAGTACATACAAATAAACACATGAAAGAAACATTGAACCAAATAATGTCACTATTTAATAAATGCTGTTTTAAAAAGTAAAGAATGAATGTATGCAGTGTTGGTATCAGACATTTTGTTCTGGATGTGCAGTAAACATGAGTGAACACTTTTACTCTCACATGTTGCTGACACACTGAGGATGTCTTCAGATTGAGAGGTGCGTCCATAGATAAAACAACCATAGTTCACACGTAGCGGCTGATAAAAAGCTCATCCTGTCTTTAAACAAAGACAAGTAAGACTAGCAGTCATCTCCTGCCCTCTGGCCCACATTAAATACACTCACTTATCTAACTTAACAAAGCTTTGACGTGTCTGGGAGGAAACACATCGTGTGATCTTCTGTTTTATAACCAGTCCAGTTTGAGTAGTGCACTAGTGAAGCTAAAGTAAAAGTGAGTTCTCCCTGTTTCCTTTCATGACATTAAACCTTCACTGCCCCATTCAAGACAACAGAAGACGTCCTGAGCATGATCAACGTCCACGTTAAGTGTTCCATGAGAGGCCTTGTTGTTTTCCTTTCTGTCCGGTGTAGAAATATCTTTCAAGTGCTTGTTCTTCACTAGCGGATGGCCACTTTACAATAAACACTATCTCTACAAAGATCATGAAGCTCTGGTTTCAGCGCTTATCTTAAGTGACATCTAGCTGCTCTCATCTTGCTGCCTCCCTTCATCAACCAGCTGAAATAACTTGCTGCTTTGTACACGTCGGCCCGTTCACTACAGCTGTATGAACCCAAAATAAACAGACTTTACTGTACGTTAATTGCAATAAACTGAAAAAAGGAGGCTGAAATAACTACATAATGATGCAGATTTGTAAAAAGTCTGAATTCATTCTTTATTGTTTGTACCATAGCCAGTCTGTGATGAGGTACAGCTCCTACAGCTTTTCTTCTTCTGTTTCTTTCTCGACTTATAACGACTGGAAGGCTACTCGAACCATATGATGATGCTTCAAATTTCCCGGACCACGTATTAATGGCGACACATCAACGGAGATTTATTTTGGATTTTGATTGTGGCGTTGCGTCCGGCTCTGGAGAGGCCTAGAAGGAAGCATCTCCAGCTGGAGATTTATCCCAATAATTAACAATCCTGAATGTTGGTTCTTGGTTTCCGACAAAGGGATCATGAAGATTAAATCAAATTGGGATTATCAAATAATAATCTCATAAAAAACAGCCCCCCTTCTTTCTCCTGTGTGTCACAACCGAAATAGAATTCCGTAAGTTAGAGAAGTACTGGTCTATGAGATGTGAGCTGGAAAACATATTAGACAGAGACTGAGACATGGATCCAATGTGTGTTGCATGATCTTCTTCCTGTAACTGCTAGAAGGAACACACTGTCTCAGTGGATACATGTTGAGGGCCCTTCTGGTAAAGGAACAGTGTGTAACATTTAGGAGGATTTATTGGCAGATATTGAATAAAATACTCATAACTATGTTTGAATCAGTGTACAATCACCTGAAACTAAGAATCTTTATGTTTTATTTAGCTTAGAAAAAGATATTCATATCTATGTATGGGTCGTCTTACATGGAGTCGGCCATCTGGCACCGCCGTGTTTCTACGGCAGCCCAGAACGGACAAACTGAACACTGGCTCTAGAGAGACTTTCACATTTTACGTTATCGGAAGGTAGAGATGCGTTCAGGAACCCGGTATTAAACGGCCCCGGTGGAGTATTGATTTATTAGTACTTTAATAGTTTGATGTCATTTAATATCCCAATGCAGCAGTGAGCTTCTCCAACTACACACACACACACACACACACACACACACACACACACACACACACACAGACACAAACACACACATATACACACACATGCATCATTACTGCTCTCTGTGGTTAGCACTAACGTGTATCCAGGGTAGGCAGCGTTCACGTTCTGCCTTTGCAACCCTGCAGCAGTACTACCGACATACAGACAAAACAAAAACACCAGTGTTGTGGCAATGTATCATGTCGTTCTTTTAGTTATAACTTGTATCACCTGAAGATATGCAGACGAGGCCAACCGGACCTAATAATACATGTTATCATATCGAAGGTATTTTAGCATTTCTGGCTGGCTGTAGTTTCATCCTGATCTCACCACTTAACGCTCTTCCCACGAAAATACAATACCAATGCTGGAACCTGGTCTTGGTGGATGCATCCGCAGACAGAGGAGGAGGAGGACATCTCCGAAGGGAGGAGAGACGAGATAATGTGCATATATACTCTGTTAAACAATTCCTTGGTGTTAGACCTCCGAACCATCTGTGGGGAAAGAGCTCTATCCATTCAGCTGGATTATAATTAGTGGCTGTTTCTCATCTTGGTTATTTCTCACAGGGAGGTTAAAAAGATTATTTTCCACCACAACCAGCAGTGGTTCAAAAGCTCCTCAGGGCACCTTTAATTCCACTCGTGCACATTTCCACGGACACACATTCCCTTCATTATCATTTTTATTTTGTTGGCAACCCAACAAACGGAGTTTTAAATACACACAAGTTCCAAAAAAACAAGTCTTCTCTTGACCATTTATATAGTGCAGTTGTTCTGAGTCCACGGTGACCTGGACCCTGAGGATGGCGTGAGAATCACAAACCAGTACAGTAGAACTCTGTGCTAACCTTCTCAGTGCATCTG
>NW_022280085.1:1943376-1946159 GCF_004355925.1 Anarrhichthys ocellatus | reverse complement strand
GTAAAACGTGTTGTTCTATGACTGTGGCGTGGTTTTAGGCTTGCAGCTGCATTATTTAAAAAAAGAAATGTTCAATACAAGTGCTTTTTTTCAGGCAAACCTAGAAATTTTTCAATTTGAGCTGTGCCATAAGTGTATCAGTTATTAACCAGTAACATATACACAATATTTACACAATTCAACACATCTCACAAGTGGTACCAGTATTCTAGCATCAAAATTATTAAAATAGACCTTGTAGTTAGAGCTCGGGACTCTCTTGAGTATGGCTATGCAATTTTCGAGCAGAGGCCTAGAAATAGGGCTAGGGTCGTATGAGTTAATTGTGCCGAAACAAAATATTTGCTGTACTGAAAATATCCAGCTTGAGCACCCTATCAAATGCTTTTTCTCTATAAATTCTTAGCAAAGGCAAATCCTAATTTCTTTGTTTCGACAATAATCAATTATATTTGACGTCCATCTTTATCAGCTTAGTACCTGTTAGAAACAAACCCACACTGGTCCTTATTTATATTATAAATATATATTATATCATATATTTTAAATTCTGCTATTATTTTTTTTATCTGTGCTGAAAAAAGATATTGATTAACACAGAGTTAAATCCCTGCTTTCTTTAGGAACAACTGATTACGTATAAGTTCCATGTTGGTGCTCAGGCTCCCAAATCGAATGCAAAATGACAGACTTTATGTAGGACTGTTGTCCTGAACTCTTAGTAAAATGTATTATTATATCCATCATCTATCATATTGCATCTATTAATGTGGTTTCTTTTAGGTGCGTTCTGATGAGAAGAGACTTGTTTTGGTTTTAGATGCATTTCTGTTTTTGTTGTGTCCCTTGTTCCCGATCATCGTTGTTTATATATTCTCATGAAATTATACAAGTAAAACCTGGAGGTACTTATGGACCTCTATGAGAGAAGATGCATACCTGACTTCATGAATTGTTTTAGTGGAAGAACCCTTCATTGTTTAGTGTTTTACCTGCTCACCTGATGGCTCATCGTAAAGTGATCTATTAAGTCTGCTGTTATGTTACAAACAGATTTTAGGTCTGGATGCTCTGCAGCTCTTTTTCAGCAGGAAAGTGGAACAGCTCATTGGAAGGATGAAGGGAAATAACAAGTTATGCTGTGGTGCTGGCTGTTTTAACATGGCTGCTAGAAGCAGTGACAATTAACCTGCTACAGGTACTAGATAGAGTACGGCAAATTATTCAACTCACACTGGACATTGTATGTAATGAGTACTAAAGTACTCAGTACTAATAAAATCGTACATTACTTGTGTACTTTTATTTGCGCACATATCAACTTTTTAAACACATGTATCATTGTGATTTAATTTATGTTTCTTCCAATCCTCACAGGTTCAGGAACTGCCGTCAGTTTCCCTACAGTTTAGATCTGGGACGTCCCATCAAGCAGAAGCTGTGGGATGTTGACAGGATCAGTCACTGTAGACGGGCTGGTGCACGTGGACGTCTCATTCAGGGACAGAGTCTATCCTCCCCTTTATGATGTGGATACTTCTGGTGAACCTTCCGGTGAAATAAGATCAACTCTTTAAATAATACTGTAGTTTAAGTTAAATTAAATTGAAGCAGATTAAGTTAAGTTAAGTATCGTTTTTTAAGTTTAAGTAGCTCTAAGTTTCAGTATTTCTTACAGCCTCTGTCGCTCTGCTGCAGATCCATCCTCTGCTTCCAGCCTACAGCCATCTGCTGCCTCCACCCTCTTCCAGCAGCTTTTACCTCCCAACTGCTGCCTCATGCTCCACCTGCAGATTCTGGAAGGCGTCTCCACCTAAAGCCTCCTAAAGTGTCCTGCTCCATCCTTTCAGCAATAGCCTCTCACAGCCACCTTAAGATTTAAGATATAACGCCTTCATAGCGCAGTAGCAGTCTACTGCAAAACCCTCCACCTGCAGGCAGCTGCAGACAAATGCCCCAAATACAACCTCCACCAGCAACATTCCACCGGCTCCACCACCTGCAGCCTCTTCCAGCTACCTGCACCGCTGCCCCCCAAACCCTGTTGCCTTGTGAAGACCTAAGTGGAACAGCAGGGACCAGAGTTACACTTTATGAATATCACCTTTCCGATAACGTGCAAAAACATAGCTGTGTAATAAAAGCATTACTGGGCTGATAAATCGAAGCTGCCTTCCTGTTTGCATTCTATTTCCCACATCTTCCATACTCTGACTAACTGAGATGCTGAACTTCATAATATCCCGGAAACAGGTGGAAACAGAATCAGCAGAATCAGGGTCATTAAAATAAAACAAATTTCTTGCAATATTATTATTAGACATATTTTCTGTTTTCGCCTTTCTATATTCAATTAAAAGAGCTTTATCAAATCAAACAGGATTCACAGTTTTGTTTTGTTGCAGTGCACGCGCGCCCGCTTCTCCCCGCTCATTTAGCACCCACGGTGTCACTGGGGCTCGCGGCCCACTCAAAGTGATTCATAAAAATGCCCCGCGTGTTCATCTCCGGCAGCCAGACCGGCCTTCTCCCTACCACGGCAGCTTCAGCACCGCGGACAGCGAACCCACTCCGATAGGCTGGAGGCCGTCGGCGGCCAATGGCTTCTGCTGCGTTGCTGTGACAGCGACGACGACCAGCAGCCTCAGCAGCAGCATCCCGGCAGCAGCCAATGAGAAGGCACCGTTTCTCTCAACCCCCGAATAACTGCAGATGCCCGCATCAAAGCAACGGGTCTCTCTCTCTCTCTCTCTCTCTCTCTCTCTCTCTCTCTCTCTCTCTCT
>NW_022280085.1:1921595-1943366 GCF_004355925.1 Anarrhichthys ocellatus | reverse complement strand
TCTCTCTCTCTCTCTCTCTCTCTCTCTCTCTCTCTCTCTCTCTCTCTGGCAGGTTTATATAGCTGAGGGTATAAGCTGCTGTCTATTTTTGGAATACGTAGTGGCCATTTTCTTCTTCTTCTTCTTCTCTGCTCGCTCTCTTGGTGTTGCGCGCCTTTGTGTCGATGAGGAGCGATATGCGCTGTTTTTATTTACGCCTGATGGAGGTTTGTCCAAGCTGCGAGCATCCTAGCGGGACATTAATAGCCGTGACGGTCGGCCTATAGATTTTTCCGTTTCTCGATGGAAGACATCTTCCTGCTGGCTGCGAGCGAAGGCGTCAAGTGCGTTTCGCATTCGCTCCGCATCTGTATTCCTATCGACGAGCCGAAGGGCTTTCTATAAAAGCAGCCACCGGGGAGACAAACCTGTCCGGTCCAGTAACGTCGGGGCTTTTTTTTAATAATAATCAGGGACCGAGCCGTTTTCACGCCCCGGACAACTTGTGTTGGCGGTGTGGGAACCGAGCAGAACGGATGGAAAGCATTTTTTCCACGTTTTGACCGCATTTGCCCGGCAGCAAGGGGGGAGGGTCAAGGTGTGATACATGGATCTCACAAGACGAGTCGAGTAATTCGAAGGTAGGAATATCAAGGATTGTTTTGCTGCACATAGCAACACCATTTTTTCCCCTAGCTTTGCAAATGATAAAACATAAAACAACCACACGAGTAGCCACAACATAGACTCCATTATTCCTATTCAGATCATTCATGTTGCTCAGAAATGGATCATACAGACATTAAAGGCCACAGCATCATGTTTCTTGTGTTGAGGTTGTGGGTGTGTGAGAGCACAGGCCTATAAGCTGATGTTGATGAAGCTGCCTTGTGTTGTTGGGCTGTTTTCAAGGCTTCCATTTTGAAGCTAAGATGGATGCTTGCGCACATTTCTTTCTCATGCCTCTGTGGCCTTATCTTGGTTCTTATATAATACTGACGGACACTGAAGCGGCTGCAGGCCCCAGCGATGTAAGGTATACGAGCCCCAGTGCACACTATTATGATGGGGGCCCTATAGTTACTTACTGCCACATAGAGACTTGACATTGGACAACATCAACACACATAATACCCAGCAATCATCATTGCATACCTGTAGAAAAACAGATAATTTATTTGAATATATTTTTTATAGTTTATGTAGAGCATAAGTATATAATTCAATTAATTAATTCATCAATCCCCCCCAAAATAAGGAGAACCATGACAGAGATGGGTTTGCCTTTTCAAGGGAATATCACACTGTATTGTGGGTACTTACTCCCTTGTCAGGCCCGTATACGCTGACGTGACCAGTGATGTATATAGAGAAATATCAGCAACTATATTTAATCACAGACTCTAAGGCTCAATTGGAAATTAAAGTCAAGGTTGCACAGCCAAGGCATGATTCTCTTTGACAGACTCCTTTATGTGACTGCTGGGCATTTATCACACTGGTGCTGTGATCTGTGCTTACTATGAAGGAATGCCATCAAATTATGCCATAGAATTGATTGTACATTTTGTCAGTCAAGTTGAGAGATCATAAAACATAATAAAGCAATGTTCTATTAATTAATGTTTAATCATAGGTAAATGGTATTTTTTTGTAAAATTACCTTTTAAAATCTTGAAAGGTTTCTCTGACTCCTTTTCTAAAAGAACGGTGGTTTAAAAACTTAACTCAAAGTCCACGTGTTAGCTTTTTGCGAGCTTTCAACCTATTTCGTGATCTTTTCTTCTGAGGAAGACCGTGAGACGCACTCGAAAGCTCTGGAAAAAGCTCCCATAATGAGTGTAGCTATCTCCATGACAATTGATTGAACTCCTGAAAAAGACAATAGGATGCACTTAACATTTCAGGAAAGGCTAGTAAGTGGAACTTGAGTGTTTTCTTTCTTTAACTTAACTTTAATCATCTTGGTCGTTAATGAAGTGTTTGTTGTTTTTACTAGACGTAATGTAACTAATGGAGAATATATCCACACCTTTTTGTTTTTGGGTCCCAGGTTTGACTTCCTCCAGAAGTGAGACACTTTGGTCCTCTCAAAGCTCTTTGTCTGGACCAGTCAAGGAGCTTTCCCCCCACTGCTTCCCACTCCACCCTTTCTCCGTCCCACTGCTAACCCTTGTGCAGACATCATGGGTACGGTGCTGTCTCTGTCTCCCAGCTACCGTAAGGCAGGGCTGTTTGAGGACGGCCCTGCCACGGTAGGCCATTATACGGCAGTCCAGAACAGCAAGAACGCCAAGGATGCCGCCACAGCAGCTGGAAAATCCCTCAAACGCCCCTCCATCATCAGTGTGTTGCCATGGAAACGCATTGTGGCTGTATCGGCGAAGAGGAAGGGCTCCAAGAAGTTGCAGGCAGACGGCGGGGATGGCGGAAAAGGGAGCTCTCCGGATGGCCACGCCTTGGCCACAACCAACTCAGCCTCCAACAGCCTGAAGCTGAAGAAGTCTCAGTCCTGCGCTAACCTTTCATCTTACTCCTCTAGCCAAGACCCCTCGGCCACTACCACCACTACCTCCTCCCACCTGCCAATCTCCAAGACCTTGGCTAACGTAGCTACTGTTGCTGCCAAAAAGAATGCCCTCACAGGTTCCGGGGTCCAGCCGTCGACTGCAACCGGCACACCAAAACGTGTCATTGTCCAGGTAATCCTGCGGTTTCTTATTTGGTCTTATTTTGTAAACAAAAGTTGTCGCTAAATGATTATTTAGAAAGCATTCTATCATCTTTAGTTAGTTATTGCTGCCTCATTTCACCAATCCTTTCCGCATTCCTCTTTCTTACCTTTCCTTCTTTCTTTGCAACCCAGGCTTCCACCAGCGAACTGATGCGCAGCCTGGGTGAGTTCCTGTGCCGTCGGTGTTACAGACTGAAGCGTCTATCCCCAACAGATCCAGTGCTGTGGCTGCGCAGCGTCGACCGATCCCTCCTTCTGCAGGGCTGGCAGGATCAGGGCTTCATCACTCCGGCCAATGTGGTCTTCCTCTACATGCTGTGCCGCGATGTGGTCTCATCCGAGCTGGCTTCAGAGCGGGAGCTGCAGGCCTCACTTCTCACCTGCCTCTACCTGTCCTACTCCTACATGGGCAACGAGATCTCCTACCCGCTGAAGCCCTTCCTGGTCGAGGCGGAGAAGGAAGCCTTCTGGGACCGCTGCCTTGAGATAATCAACCGCATGAGTGGCAAGATGCTCCAGATCAACACCGACCCACATTTCTTTACCCAGGTGTTTGCCGACCTGAAGAACGAGAGCAAGAAAGAGGAGGAGAAGACCAAACTCCTCATAGGCCTTGACCGATAAGAGGGAACAGGAGGGGAAATGGAAGGATGGATGGATAGAAAAATGTATGGAGTTAGTAGTTTGAGGACTGGTAGACTAATGTAATGCAGCGTAGCGACACATTGGAGCAGTACTGTTGTCTGGCGTCTCTACTAGTTTATCATTCACCAAATTCCTTGTTTTGTAACCCAGAACAAAGAGCTTCTGGGATTCAACACAGCATTTGATTAATTTGAGTTTGGTAAGGATCCAAACAGAGGCAGTAAGTGATCTGTGTCTCACATGAGGCAGCAAATGGCCTACGGAGCCCTGTTACCACAACAAGGCAAATTAAATCAGGGTTGCTCTGCGGTGTAGCCACGCCATCATCAACCACATTATTGTTCATGATTGGATCTGATTAGATTCTCAAGGCTGTCAGGCTACTTGTTGATATCCAAACACCTGGTACAATTGGCTCAGGCCGTGACAACAGCAAGCTTTAAGGCAGAGATATCATTTGACAGACGTTTCATCAAAGGCCTGGCCAGCAGGGTTGGTGATGCGACATTACCAGGCTGTGAGAAAGAGATATCTGTAATTTTCATCTCTTGCCTTAGGCTCAGAGACATGGATCGGTCTGACCTGTACCTTGTTTCAGTGAGATGACAAATGCAATCTGATACTCCCATTGAAGTATTTTTCTGTCTTTTGATAAAAATGAATGGGTTTAGAAACGCCAGACAACACCGCTTTACTAATTAAGGGTGAATATTTTAAATACACAGATACAGTGTATTGATACGGTGATATTCTGTGATAACATCCAGGCATTTCCGCTATAGAGAGATGTCACGGAGATGAAAACCAAGAACCACCTTGCATGAGGTCACTTCATATGTCCTTGCACATGACCACCTGCTTATTGCCAACTCCACTTTACCTTATTGCTATTGTCCTGCCCAAGCTTATTGCACTCACCAACACTGGCTGCCAGCTCCACTGTTGAACCTTTAAGAGCATCCAATGATACCACAACATGGATGAGCTAGAATCAAACACAACACAACTAGTCTGCAAATCTGTCGGACTGTGAAATTTAAGTCGCTGTTCGGCGTAATTGTACTGTAGTGGATCAATTCATCCACATCTTATGTAAAGCACTGCGCCTTCAAGGGAACATTTGGGTTCATCCAGTCAAATCTGCTATGAATTGGGAGATCAGTTATATATATTTAAGAGTATGAAAATGCTAACACACTGGGCACAGATTATTAATCGTTAAACAAGCCCTTCCGTAATATGTTTACAATTACAAAAACATGGGAAAATGCAATACTGACCCCTCCATGGCATATTTAACACAGAGAATTATTTCGTTCATTCCTGTTCATCCCCTGCACTTCCTCCTGTAGTCCACATTGGTGCTGTCCTGAGGTGACCAGATGGAAATGTTTTACTGAAAGAAAGAAAGAAAGACAGACAGACAGACAGACAGACAGACAGAAAGAACAAATAAAGCTAGAACCCCGCGCTCATCTTGTATGCTTCATACTGTATGAATGATTGGTGCTGCTGGGTCGTGGAGGACGTATTCATAAAGTAAGTAGATCGTGTGATCTGTCTCAACCAATGGCCACACACATCAGAATCAAAGAAGATGTGACTATATTCCATGTGTGTGTGGGCAGACGCCACAAGTGTAGATGTGACTTTTTATTTCCAAAACAACGCTTTGATGTTGCTGCGGCCACTCAGCTCGAGGGACCTCCTCTGCTGTTTGAAGTGTCGCCCTCCCCCTCCTCTCTCCTCTGTCCTCTCTCCTCCGCTCGTTACTCTTCAAACAAACTAAAACAACACCGATTATCTCTTTCTTTCCACCTGCTCCAGTCCGGTCTGAACTGGTCCTGTCCAGTCTGGTGTGGTCCAGTCCAGTCCAATCCAGGTGTCCCATATTTAGAGACTCTCTGGTCTGTTGACCAGATCGCTTAGTTATTCACAGAGTTGTTTGACATGCATGAGTGCTTCTATAGGTTTCCTAGCATGCTGCTTTGTGTTGGGCACACCGCACCTGATGTTACAGAAGAGACTGAGCGGTCGCCTCGCTGAACTGCTGAAAGCTAGACTCAGTGATGTGACGTCCAGGCAACTCGGCACAAGAAAATGTGTGAAAGGCTGGTTGTGTCCTATGCAGGACTTCTTGTTCTTGGTTCCATGGTGCATAGGGGTCTTAAAGACACCCTCCCAGATTCAATGGTTCTCCCTTTCAGAAACCAGTAATAGCCTTCAAAACTCCCACACCCATGCAAGTGTCAGTCAGTTTGAGTGGATATTTAAGAGTTGCAGTTCAATAAAGTTGGAGGCTTCACAGGAGACAATGTTTTAAAAGAATGATCAAAACTGAAGCTCCAGGTGCCAAGATATCCTGACTTTTAATCACTATTATAGGTAAAGCTCCAACAATGGTGGATCCTACATTTCCCATAATACAAACCCCACACCTCCAGTTTGTAATAATGACTTTCAGATAACATGTTTTAAGTCTCAAGCCCAAGCAGAGATGACACTGGTGACATCATCAGGATTTATTTTTCCAAACTTTGGAAAGCTCAAGACAGTATACAACTGTACTTCATGTAAAAAAAGAACGAAAATCAACTGAGTACCTCAAGAGATTACCCGCCTTGATGACGTCACGTCACTGAGTCTAACCGAAAGCCAATAAAACACTTCAAGTTTAAAAAAGCTCTGCCTTCTCAAACAGGGCAGAGATCTTGTGCCATATCATTCTAAAGACTAATTATTTCGTACAACAAAACCTATAAAACACACAAAGAAACATGAGCCAACTCCAAGTGTCTGACTGGTGAACTAGAAAAGACTATCGCGGAATCATGAATAAGCTTTTTTTTCACAATGTTGCTCTGTCATGCATCGAAGATGTTGGACGAGAAAAAAAAGGAACATTTTTTCGATGGAAAGGACACAGAATTGAAATGGAAATCTTGTGATTTTAACACACGGTGAAGTTTTATGTGTCACTTTGTAAAAATGTAAGCCTAAATTGGAGTCACTCTGTTAGTACATTTATAATTTATGGTAAAGAGATTTGGCCTGCTCTCTGATAAGATCAACACTGAACTAATGGGGGAATTTTAAAAGGTTGTTAACAGAACAAAATGTGGTGTCTGTTTCCAGACTGGGTGTGTCCACGATGCAGGTGATGTTTTAAACTCCGGCTGCACTTTGTGTGCAGATGAAAACCGTCTGGGCTGGAGCAGCTACCATGCTGTCAAAGATAATGTAGCCTTGATGTAGAGTCAGACCTCATGAGACAAATATGCACAGGAAGAATGAATCGAGGGCAAACAAGCTTATTTACATGTCCTTCCTCCGAGCTGTTTCTGATGGGTTGAACAGTACACAAGTAGCATTCCTATGATGACTGTTGAATAATCATTTTATTTCTTAATTTGTTGTATTTAAAGATTCCAAACTGCAGGTTGTTGGTTGAACGGAGATATATCACATCAAGAGATTTGGTAAACTGACAGAAGTCACAGTGACGAACATCAACTTGTGTTTTTCTGCAAGACAGCGGTTTGACTATCGCCCAGATTTAATAGAGGAGTGATGAATGTTGAAATCAAGAACTGTCACCTGGATTCTTTGTGGTAAAACTTAAGGCTCGATTGACCGGTCACTAAGCCCTGCCACCGTTGGTTACTGTAGCTAGATGTATTTGTCAGCTGTCAATGTTTGACGACGACTGTCGCTGGCAGACTTCATCAGCTGCAGCTAGCTAACTAAGCTAACGTTAGCGCAACGAGTTGGTTAGCAATTACATCTGAGGGTCACTTTCTTATTGTTTCCTGCTGACTCATTTTAAAATGATGTAAAAGGGCTGTTAAATATACAATTGATGGCCACTTATATGATAAAATGCTAAAGAGTTAGTCCTGATATTGTAATTATAAGAAGGAAAAAGTAGGATTTGACTGGTTTTGTTTCACAAGGTCACAAGACCAAAGTGTTTGACAAAACTAACATTATCTTCAGTAAAATTGCCTTGGTTTTGCTGGAGTATAAATTGCCCCTACTCCAGTAAAGAGCAGGACAAAGCCTCTAATGTTATAACCTAAGTAGAGCTAGGTTACTACTGCCATAGATGAATAAGCCAGCAGCTCTTGTGAGTTTTTCTTTTAAAGAATAAAAGGACACAACCTTTTAAACTCTTGAAAAGGGGTTCAGCGAACGGTGAATTGTACTATTTCTATTAAATTCAAATTTGACACCCTAGGTACACAACACACAGCCCCACTCACCCCAGGAGTATTACGTTTTGACTATCCAATACCATGTGACAGCTTTCGGCAGACAAGAGGAGAGATTAAGTATTTTTGCTGTGAACTGATGAGCAAAAAAAAAAAGATTTTTCACTATTTTTACTTCGCCGTGTTCCGGGTCCTTCCAACTGTGCAGGGACAATTAAAAAAGAGACAAGGATGCAAGGACAGGAGCCGAGGAAAGGAAAAATGTCCTCTGAATGAACCTTTTTCTTGAAGTATAGAGGGAAGTACGGGTTGACTACACCCCCTCCTATACATGCTCTCATCATTGATCAACTCATAACTATGTGCCATATTTTATCTTGCAACACGTACAAGACAAAAACTTTGGTGTAACATATGAAGCTTATGATAATGATGACGAAGTTATTATGTTTTTTCCCTTCCTTTTCATTTGTGAATCACGTTGTGCAAACAAGAATCTTTGTTGAACAAAAGTCAAAGGCTACTAGTGTCACTAGAGTGCTGATGCTGCAGTCTGTTACAATGTGGATGTATGAATATGTATGTGAGAAATAAGAATCATTTGATCAACTGTTACAGGTACTTTATATAAAAAACATTTACAAGCATGGCGTTCCTTTTTTTTGTATTTTCAGGTCATGTGATTTTATAGATCGATAGAGACAGTTCTTAGTCTGACCACAGTAAGGCAGCACTGAGTTATTGAAGTGAGCCACACCGAGCTGCAGGTGAGGCTGCTGGGGAGTGTGTTTGATTCAGGGATGAAGTGGTATTTGGGGAGTTTTTGAGAGCTCCTATCCGGGAAGAAGCCCCATAAAGTACTTATTGCTTGCTGACTCTGGAGCACCTAAGCGGGCGTAGTGTTGATTGATGTTGTAACACACCGAGAGAGTCGTCAAGGGTGGATATAATTCTAGCTGGGAGTGCTGAAATTATATTAACAAGTGCTGCAAGGCGATGGCGGCACGCTCCAGGAAAAGTTCAACACACACCTATACATACACTGAAATGTTTATCATAGATACTGTACTGATCATTTTACATTGTACAATATATAAATGTATCTGCCAGTTAAAGCCTAGATTTACTGTGTCTTATAAATCCTACTATATGTAATGATGACATCATGGCTGCTACAGCTGAAATAATCTTAGAGACACTAGATCTCAGATTCTAACGGCAATTCTCACTGCTACAACTAGGATATAAAAACAAAATCAACAAGTAGTTACAAAATCCAAACGTTAAGGCTATAGTTTAAAATAACTATTATCAGATATCATAAATCAGAATAAGAAATATATAATTGATCAACAGGGCGGAATTGGTTCCTTTATAAGTATAAAGGAACATAAGAAAAATACAAAATAAAGGATTATGTAAACATAGTGTGCATAATGCTACAATATATAACACAATATCTGAGGAAAATATAAGTAATGAAAAACAAAATATGGAGTGAGAAATTAAATAAATATTCAAATATGTATATCACAGACATACAACAAACCAGTGTCAATAAGCAAGTAAAAACATGATGAGACGAATAGAAAGACAAAAAGGCAAAAATACAACAAACTGGATGTTTTATCTTCACTATGTTGCTGTCCATGGTGCTGAATTGGTCAGCCACCAGTGGGCGGCGCTCCAATCTAATTGTTCTTATTGTGTTCAGCTGTCTATTTATATTCCCCTGTACATGGTGTTTCTTACTGTTCCACTCCCTACTTCATAGTCCATATAGAAGCATGTAGACTATACTGTTATTCCTTGTCCCAGCAGGATCATGTTACTGTTATGCGACAGCACAGAGCCTCTCAGATAGGGAGACAGTCTGTGCGGTGGGGGGCGCTGTCCGTGGTGCTGAAGCAGAGAACGAGGTGATATTTACCAAAATAAAAGATCGTGTTTTTTGCGCAAACCATAGGGATAAAATAGCAGGTAAAGATGATAAGTGACAGGAAATGAACATATGTTAATTCGAACAAACATGTCGTGGTTTCAGTTATAAAATTCAAGTCGGCTTGGATTTATTAACATTTATTCTGCAGTGGGCTTTAATCATCAATGAAAATAGGAGGATAGTCCAGTCAAATGCGCGCGCACGTGCCAATGTGCATCACGACGATATTTTAGGCTCATATACTGTAACAGTGAGCCCCATGTCTAATGTGTTTTCCCCACTTGACTCATGTAAGTCTGCCACGTGAGGGTTTTTTGCACGGCAGAGGATCACGGAGAGACGCGTAGACGGGTGACCCCCCCCCCCCCCCTACCCCTTTCCTCCCCTCACTGTCTCACGCGAGCTAATCGGAGAGCTTCCGCCCCGAGTCAGCCAATCAGAGTGAGGTGCGCTGCAGCTTATAAACCCATCTGCTGCCGAGCCTGTCCCGTCCACCGTCCCCTCAGCCGTCCTGTGAATCATTGACCCCAGCTGCATCCCTGAACTACTGCAACCGTGAAGATGGCGGCCCGGGTAAGATAGACATATATTTATACAGTACATGCTTTATTTATTCAACCAAAGATAATAATATCCTCGTGTTTCTGTCCGGTAAATGAGAGGGGAAAATGGCGTAAAACGTCGGCCGAGCGTTGTCCCCCCCCCCCCCCCCTTCAATTACCAGTATTGGTACCTGCAGGCGCTCTGGATGTCAACGCCACAGCAGAACATGGTGTTTATTTAATGTGATGTCGCAGCCCCATAGCCCTGACGTGTGCCAGGAAGAATCATGTCCGCCCCCCTCGTGCCGATAACCGCTGCCTTCTCTCTGGGAGTATCGCTGGCTAAATCCCGGGCTCCCGCTTGCCCTTGAGCCGACGCGGCTGCGTGCAATCTAAAAACAGCAGAGTGGACGTTTTGTGGGACATCGTGTACAAACCAGCCCGTGTCATTCAATCATGTGTTTGATGACATTTGGTCAAACTGAGTTTATGATGTGGAGCGTCAGAGCTGTGTGCGTATTTGTTCCACTGGTGGTTATGCACTCGGAGTTTGACGTATACAGGGGGGGGATGTCAGGTAACCGGTGTCCAGCAATCGCCTTCATCTGGTCACAGAGATGCCTCTTAAAAAGTGGCATCCGCTGATTAAATGCAGCAAAACATATAATGACGGACGGTAGGGTGAGCCAATAAGTGCGTTTGCTGCATCGTGGTGTTTGTATTGCAGATGGAAGCTGGATTGCAGTGCATTTAGAAAGCTGATCACAAGTGGGGATGTCTGGCTCTTTCAAAGCAGTGATTCTTTCCTTCTATCATGTTTATAAATAAATTATTTATTAGGAATAACCTCTTGAGATGTACCATCTCGCTTTCAGGGGGGGTCCTCAAATCATCAAATGTGTCATCTGAACTTCAAAGGTTGCATTTTGATTCTGATTTGAAATATAAATATATATATATATATATATATATATATATATATCATTATCATTATTATAGACAATGTTCTCCAACTGTTTTTCCTATAAAACTCTTTTGTAACACATTTTGGGAAATATGCCTTTGCGACAGATAGTTCTCAGGGATTTTCAGAAACTTACATTTGAACTTATATTTGAGGAGGTAAAAACCCCCACCTGTGTTCTAATTTAGACCGCATCATTCTATTCTCGAAAATGGTGTCATGTAGCTTTAAATCCAGGGATGGGCTTCTTTGTATATCTCTTGTCCATCTCTCATTTTGTATTATTTGAGGTTTTGGTAAGAAACCGGACCCTTGGTGACATTGAAGTGCCGGCATCATGCAGAGTCATGATGCAAGGTGTTCGTAGCTGTAGCATTACATAGCAATATTGTGAGAGAGACAGAGTGAAGATAAATCATGTACCTTTATGCACAAGGGTGTACCTTTTATGCTGGTGGATTCAGTATATTTCAGCAGGGGGTTCATTCATTACCTCTCAGAGCAGACGTGCAGATCTTAATAACCTCATTCCCAAGTTTAACCCCTTCACTGTGTGTGCCATTAGGTGAGTGCTTTTATCCAAAGAGCCTTGAGCAGCTTGCACATAGAGTTTTCTTAGTGGAAATGTGACTGCAAAGGGAACACTTACTCTGTCAGCCAAACTCTCAACTAATAGCTCCAACTGTCTTTTTACTGTAACAGTTGTGTTGACAAAAGAAATAGAAATACGTACGAAGCTGGAGGGAGGCGCTGATCCATTTTTACTGCAGAGGCCAGACAGGCTACAACAGCAGCATTTTGTTTAACATTCTGACTGCTGACTGATTTGTGGATGCAAGAGTCACAACACCCGTGGGAGCCCGGTCAATACGGTTTCGTGCATTACTTCTTTAAGCAATTGCATGCGGTGAAACTAGAAAGGTGGACTCAGTAGAGAGCAGGTGACCACTGCTGTATCGTGTGATCCAACGTATAACCTAACAGCTGGCTAACCCCAATGTGTGGACGTTGTAAAACACACTTCATTCACACTCAAAAAACAAGCGGAGACGTATGCAGGAAATTGGCCTGTTTGTGTAAACATTTCACAAAATTTTGCCAGAAACTAAATCAAAGTCGCCGAGCTGTCTGCCCGCGTAGCAGCGGCTGAGTGGCGGCGATGTACTCAGCAGCGTGTGTACTGCTAGTACCGGTCCAAAACAATACAGGCGAGCAACCAAATTTCCGGGATAGGGTGAGAAAAATCCCACCCATCCTGATATGGCCTCATCGTCAATATTAAATAACAACTATAGAGCAGAATCAATTAATAATCACGTTGAAAACATGGTGAATAACTTTGATTAGCAGAAAGTTTGCGAAGCCCCAGCCCCCTTAGTTATTCCATGTCACTGGCACAGTTGATCAGCTGTAGCTGGCTAGCATTGTAGCTCTAGCTCCATGAGTTAAATGAAAACTGTCTCTAATGGACTTTTTAGCTTCCAGCTGACTTGTTTTTGAATAATCACGAGTTATCCGCTGGTCACATATGTAAATGTTGTTTAAATTTCTTTCCTTGAAATCATTCACTTGGACATAATTTTATAAAAAGACACAACACAATGGTATTGTCAAATCATCGATACATGATAAGTACATTGTACTGTATACATAAAACTCGATACATTGCGGTACAGTCTTTACTTTGTCTCTTTTTTTTGGGGGGGGGCAGTGTGTGTTACATGTCAACCTGTTCTAACGTCAAAGCAGCTTGGTCGGTTCCCCCTCTGTGTCTGATAGTGAAGCAACGAGGCACCGTTTCGCGCCTGTATGAGAAAAGGCTGCACAAATAATCAGAATTTGATCAAAATCGCAATATTTCCCAGACTGCAATTTTCAAATCACAGGAGGCGAATATTTGTTAAAGAAGAAATGTATGTTAAATTACCATTTTGATGCTACAGAGGTGTCCTAAACATCATATTCTACAGACGGAAAACTTTTTTTTGGTACAGATCCCATATGCCGTATTCTTATTACATTTGTGGTGTTTTCCACTGTGTCCTCCGTTTGGGCATGATGGACGCACAGTGAACATTTCCTGCAAATAAATCCAAAACCTACAACCTTCTCCTCCACCCTTGTTTAGTGGTCATGCACGATGAGGCGCGTCCAGATGCAATCAATGTTATATAAAGGAACAATGCGATGCACTTGTTTTACAGATGTAAAAGTGCATTAGATAGGAAGTAATGGATCTGTTTGTCAAGTCTGCCATGTTAAGGTCAGACTAGTGTGTGTGTGTGTATGTGTGTGTGTGTGTGAGTGTACATGGAAAAAAGAAGAGATGCGATTGTAGATTCCTCCTCCATCCAGCATGAGTCAAAAGTGTCCACCGGGGTGTTGTTCGACTCTCCCGGCTGATGACACACACACGCATGCACAAACACACACACTCACACGCTCACACACACCCTTCACCCTCACTTGCCCAGCAGACCACATAGACCCACTGTTGCTGGGCATACTGCAGCCTGTCAGAGGGAGTCAGGACTAAACAAACTGTTCCACAGAGTGACACCATGATGGGCTCGACAGTTTCAAAAGACGGAATTTGGAAAATGAAGGATTTAACTGTTAACATGATGTTGGGTGCCGGTTGACAAATCTCCGTCATCTCGCTGTTTAATCAGCAATTTGACCCATGGTGTTGGGAGGGGAAGTGCTCTCCCAATTCTCACTTCCAAAGCAGGTGATGGCTTTTCAACTAGTCCACCTATTTTTAAAATGTATTCATTAATTATACATTGCTTCAATGAATATACCGTAGGGAAAAGCTTTCAGTGCGAAAAAGAAGACGATGTGGGTAGTCTGCGTGTTGACAAGTCTCTGGCACTGACTTCCTGTATCTGATCCTATGTGTTGATTCCCCTGTAGAGGGGGAGGGCGATAAAAGAGGATTCATCGCTGTTGGGAAAATGATTTTCCTGTTCTGATGCTGATCCCATGCTGGGCTGTTTCCAGCTGCCAGTCACTGATCGTCCACCAGCGGACGTTCAGATGCTTGCATGTGATTGAGCTTCTGACCAGAAACGTATACGTGTACATGCACGCTG
Source organism: Anarrhichthys ocellatus (assembly GCF_004355925.1). NCBI lineage: Eukaryota > Metazoa > Chordata > Actinopteri > Perciformes > Anarhichadidae > Anarrhichthys > Anarrhichthys ocellatus. The sequence goes on along the minus strand of NW_022280085.1, from coordinate 1,929,254 downwards.
ATATTACGAATATGAAAATATTCAGAATTTCATATGGGTCATGTAAACAACACATTCCGATTCATGCCTTATTCAAAATGTAGATTTTTTTCCAATCAAGACATGTGGGATATGTCAATGTTATCATGGTTTTATGAGCATTCTGTAGACGCGTATACAGCACATTTAGAACCTGCGTCTGTCTCAATTTTTCTTACAGCAGTTTGAGACAGAAAAAGAGTGCCATGGCCTGTGCCGCTTAGCCGTAAAAACAATAGCTTGAAGAGCACAGTTTTGCAAAACTTGCAGAGCAGTAACAATGAGACAGGAGCAACATGACTGCAGTTGGAAATTGGAATATTGAAAGAATGGCGTTTAATGGAAGTATGCGCGGCTGCATATAAACGGGATTATTAGTAGAATGTTCGTTTTTTCATTAGCCATGTAAACAATTTAGTAGGAATGTTTTGTTTTTGCGTATATTATTTTGTTTGTGTTTACAATGAACTGATTTAGCTTTTTAAGGACAAATCATTGGTTGTTTTGGGTTAGGGTGTCCCCATTAATTTGCTCTTTCTGTTTCTGTTTTAAGAAAGTAAACTGGTAATTCCTTTGGCATTTCGTAGATTAAATGATAAATCAATCGGCCGTAGGATAACCGCGCTTGTTTTGGTAGGCCACTGGAAAAGGCTACAAAACAGATACCACCCGGCCAGGAGTTGTTTTGTATCGGTGGGATGCAGTTTAAAAGTCTACAGTAGATCCCCTTGGAAGTCCAACCATGACAGATTAGAGAAAGAGTGGTCAGAGTGAAACATCTGTCCAATATGTAATAAAAACTCATATATTGAATTACACAAAATATAATCATTCACCATATATAAATCAACCATAGAGCAACCTTTCTATCAATAACTCAACAGTGAATTAACAGCTTTTGCTATCTGGATACCCTCCAAACTCTTTAAACGGTCAGTTATAAATTGAGATGCTTCTAGGTGATCTGTCCGTCCATCTTTAAACAGGGGCTTGTGCAGTTCGTGAGACGTTAATTCATTATTGATTGGTAATTTGACCTCAGGATCTCAGGATTTTCTGTTTTTGCCTTTTGCTCTTAAGTAAACACAGACAATATTCAACCACCACCAAACACAGAGTCGGCTTAAGGTCAGAGAGGGTCAGTAAGACACTTCTGTCCACCAGGCAGTCTCACCAGCCATCTGGCCATCATCAAGCAGCTGAATGAAGCACGCAACTCTAGACTGAAGCATATAAACTTTATTAATTTAGCATTTTGTAGATTAAATGATCAATCTGCCGTAGGATAAACATGCTGATTTTGCTGTCCCCAAACCAATGGGCAACATCATGGCAAAGACGTTGTTATATACAGTCTATGCTTCAACTACGAGATATAGGTTCAGATATTTATTTTTTTATTTTCTTCATCAACATATATTTAGTCTCCCACCAGTGCTGAGCAGGTGTTTGTTGAGCTTTAGAGACAGCCTCATCGATCTGATGTTGTGTGAGAATCAATAGACAGAGCTGGAGTGCGTTTGATTCTACAGTCGGAGCAGGAAAAAAAAGAAACAGACGCCTACATGCGTGATGGAGCAAGTGAGGGGGCTGCAAAAGATGGAAGCTCTGCCGTTGTGCGTGTCTTCCTCTCCTCTAATGAAGTGAGGAGGTTTATTTCTCTCGTTATGTCCCTGTAGTTCAGACATCTTTTGCTCAGCAGCTATTCGTCAAGTTTTCCGTTTCTGTTTTAGCACCCACACCCAATTTTGGAGGTAGCAGACTGCATCGTCGAGGTCGGAGACTGCCTCTGTTTTATTCTACATTGACAAACTCCCATCCCTCCCTCCAAACAGTGGAAAAGCTATCCACTGTTTTTTTTTACAATCCTGATAAATCTGCCGTATCCTACTGCACCAGCTGCAACCTCTTTTAACAACTGCAGCAGACGCACCAACATTTTCTCTGCCTCTCAATCTTTCTGTCATGTCTGTCTTTTAAATAAATTAACCAGCTTGCTAAATGAATAAGATTTTTTTCCTTTTCCAATACAAATCAAACCAAGAAGAAGTCCATTCGTTAATTTGAACTCTTACAACGGCAGGCGTTGTTAACAACAATGTAACTATTCTCCAACTATTTGTACACAAAACTAGAGGTGTGCTTGCAAATGTTACCATTCATCATAGATTTCCTCACAACATTAATATGATTTAAAACCCACTTTATTAGCTAATGTGAATATCAAACCCCAGTCTGAACAAACACCTTTGGAACTCACATGAAAAGGATTTTGTAACCTCAAAATGTGTTTTTGGCAGACAGCAACCAGGCTAAATACCACTCCAACCTAGCTGCTACAGCTGACTATTTTAAAAGCTTCAGGGGAGAAAACGTTAGCTAACTAACTTCTCCATACCTTCCGAGAAGCCCATTTAAAAAGGCAAGTTTGTGATCAGCGCTGACCTTCACTGAGACTGTTATTTCACCATAACTAGCCTATATTTGTTAACGTAATCCTCGAGTATCCCGACAAACTATCAATCCATGGACATGTGACTCTACAGCTCTTTTACTGTTAAAACCCCAAGCCCTGCTTAATTCCATTGTTTTTCCTTGTTTTACTAGCCCACAGTGTCACCCATTATACCTTTTATTTAATTCACTCGTGAAAAAAAGAAAGTTTGGTATCAATCAATTTAGTGCTTTGTATCCATTTACATGACACCTGTGTTCCTCCATTCTTTGCTGACGATCTAACGTTGCTACAATCCAAAATGTTCTCCCTCTGTTTTGCAGTTTGTAATCCAGTTCGATTTTTATTGAATTTTTTAATTTAAATAAATCAATAAGGTCACCACACTTATGTACATGCCAGCAAACTGAAAATATGTAACAGTAGCAGGCTCGTTTGGAGTGTGTGGATATGTAGTGCCATGCATGATCCATCTTTATTAAAAACACATATCTCCTCTATGTACATGTTGTAATCTTGTGCGTATCGAGCAATTGCGTGGTTTTTATTATCGAGTGGTTGTGTGTAGGAATGTTTGTGTGTGAGTGTACGTGTGCTTGAGAGGGAGAGTAATGGTTAATCCCCGGCTGTCTCGACGCAGGGCCTTCCTCTGTGAGCTCTGAGCTGCAGCTATATTTAGAGAGCCACTCTGCTGTGGGGCAGTCACCACAACACATCGGCAAACACACTGATACACACTCGCTGTACACACACTGTGTTTTTTGGAGTGAGTGTGTGTGTGTGTGTGTGAGAGTGCACTGACAGACAGGAGCAACCTTGAGAGTGGGTGTTGGCTGTTTGCTCTGTCACTCTGATGTTATCGTTATAATTATTATTAGCATTATTAGCATTATTATATAACAGCTGTATTCTACTAACCCTGTATGTATGTGTCAGTGTAAACCGTTTTTTGGATCCCATTTGGATTCTGTGATTCAAAGTTGTGGAAACAATGTGTGTTTGCCGGTCACTGTTGAGTTCCTCACGTATGGCGTTTTGTTTTCTTGCAGCGAATTGTGCGTCTCTATATTACAACTTTGCTTTACATGTCCCGTCTTTTTTTTATGCTTTGCAACGCTTACGATGGCATAAAAAAGAATGTGTTTTAATCAAATTATCTTTGATGAAGTGCCCTCCAATATCAGACACTTAACTGTAACAAATTAAATCTGGCAGGGAAGCACCATCACCGCCTTTTGCAAAAAATGACAGCACGGTGTGCCCTGAAACCTTCTTCATTTATTACCGGCTCCAACAGAAGACTGCCAAGGAATTACTTAGCCTGATTTATTTGAATCAGAAAGTAAATTTCCTCTCATAGGCGGCCAATTAATTTCATATTGTGCAGGTATTGAACGTGTGTCTGTGCCGAGCAGGAACGAATCTTGATTTGTGGTGTTTCCTACCGTTGATCGGAACTTGTCTTTTTATGATCTAATCTTTCAAACATGTACCAGTGATTATCATATTGAGTGTTCTAGGCTTTTAAACCCTGTTTGTGCTTCATGCGCAGTGTTTATACATGTAATTGCATGAAAAGCCAAAGAAGGACTTAAAGTTGAGAAAGCACACAGCACTGACACAATTAACAGCTCAGCCTGGCTCATATTTCAGTCGTGTGGATGGAAAAGTCCAACTGCAATGCATTCAAATTGAATTGCAGGGGCTTAGATGCAACACATTTGTTTTGACATTGATTTTTCTGATATCCTGTGGCGAGATCACTAAGCCAAACTGAGCCGAGATGTTGAGAGGCTTCAGCTCAGCTACTCTCAACGACTGGGCCCACTGCTGGTCCATCATGGGCCTCGGAGGTACTGCCAAATGGTTTGTAATGGTTGGCAATTTGAAAAGCTACTTATTTTTATATATAAATGTGCTCAAGAATTCAAACAGAGCATATATTCAAAGACCAGTTATGTTTGAATATCATCACGTATGGTGTACGAAATACCCGGTGGCACCAGGAGAGACAATATCCTGCTTAAATCCAGGTTCTCACGAAAGGCACTGGACCAAATGTGTCCAAAGGGGGTTCGTTTAGGTCCACAAACAGATGTGACTCGATGAGACTGGCTTCGCACTACCTGTTGAGGCTCTGTCTGGCTTCATCATTTACGGTGTAAAATCGCCTCCTGCACTCACTATTCATATCTGTGAATAATTGCTTTGCAGTTTCAATAATGAAAACTGGGCATTAGTAAGATTTTAAAAGACATTTTAGTGACAATTGCACTCACTGTCTAATCAACATTTTGACCGTCTGATGCAGTCAAATACGCGGAAGGCGCACTCTGAAGCGATAGCGACGACGCCGAGGTGCGCATGTGTCCCAAGCATGTTTTTTTTTTTAAGGTGCTACGTCTGGGCTGCCAAAATAAAAATAGTTCAACTTTTGGAACGCTGCAGCCAGCAGCGCATGCCATGTGACCAGGAACAACCAATCCCAGCCGGCAGATATCTGTTGTTTCTTTGGTATCAGTCTGCGGTAAATACACGGAGGAGGAGTTGATCATTTTAGTACATTTGTGAGTCAGACCTTGAGGAAGGGCAGATGGCGGTTGCAAGTGATGCACGAGTCATGGTGCTTTCAGCGGCATCTAACCATTATTAGTGAATTTGCCCGTCAGTCATGATCCATTGTTTATTCGAAAATATGACTTAGTGCAGCTTTATCTCAGTGAGAGGCCAGACATCAGGCCATTCAAATGTTTTCCAATGGTAGAGAAGGTTAGAAATGTGATATAATCACCAACTCCCATTCCATGTTCAGAGATTGCTCTGTGCCTAAAAAATAAGATACTGGTGAAAGGTATGACTCATCACAGGTTCTGCTAACACAATAATACTGTATATTTTCAAGCGCTGGATGCATGGACCATTTCATAATAGCAGAAAATACTAACTGAGAACCGTCTGTAGGATTCATTATGTAGTCCAGCTCAAGAGGGGATGAGAGATCTGTTGTGTCGCCGTGATGCAGCAGAGTCTCGTTACCCGTCGATTGCCAGTGCAGCATCTGACTGACTACACCCCCACCCCCCCCACCCCCACCCCCGCCCCGAGGCACAGCAGGATGAATAATTCAATGGCATGGTTAGAATATTTAGAGCGAGTGAGGGGAGGCGCGGGGAGTTACCGTTTCTTTATCCGGACACTCCCTGCTCCTGCAGATTTACACAGACCGCACTCACAAAACACCTTTTGGAATAATTTATTGCAAAAATAGGAGATCATACCACAGATGTGTCACAGGCTCAAGGGAGGGAGAACGATTAGTAATAAGAAAAAAAGTCATGCTCTTTTCATTTCTCTCGCCATTAAAAAGTCAATAGATTCATTTATTTCAGGGTTTTAAAATTATTTATTCAAAATCTACACTTCTAAAAAGCCGTGTTCGCTTGCAAAATGTTCGCTTGCAAAATGTCCTGCTGGTTGTCTGTCATTTTTGGGAAATACGCTCATTCGCTTTTTTGCTGAGAGTTAGATGAGTTGATTGATACCACTTCCATGACGGTTCTGTTATTACGTAGCTGGAACCAGCAGCGTGTTAGCTTAGCTTAGCATAAAGACTGTAAAATGGGGAAAACAGCAATAGCTTTGAGTCTGTCCACAGGGTAGCAAAATCCACCTACCTCCACCTCTAAATTAACATGTTATGTTAATGTTTGTTTACAGGACTCCGAGTAAAAAAACTGTGAAGTGTAAAGTTGGCCGGAACAAGTTCCCAGGAAACCAGTGGAAACACCAGGAAGCTGCTGGTCCAGAGATATAACACGATCATTTGTGAGCTTTTAGAGATGCTGGCAGGCAGATTTGGTGACCTTTGGACAGAGCCAAGCTAGTCGTCTAGACTAGACATCTTTATGCTAAGCTAAGCTAATCAGTTGGTCGCTCTAGCTACAAATTCACCGCACAGACATAAGAGTGGTTTCAATCATCTCTCTGCGAGAGTTAGATTTGGGATTTCCCAAAATGTCTTGCTATTCATTGAACATATGAGTCATACTATGCTTTCATAACCTATTTTGCGAATTACATAAGCGGTGTGGTTTTTGTAGATGGATACTTTCCTTGAATTCTCTGTTTCTCAGGACTTTAATTAAAGAGCTGTCCGAGGTAGCTCAGAGCTTCCTTGAGGCAAAGGTAGACGCACCTCCACTCGGGAAATGGAGCAGGAATTCAAACAAGGAATTCATGCAGGACAACTGATGTTAACATGACTATATGTTAAAAACTTTTTTTCAAATGTATTTGCTTCTGACACTGTTCCACTTCCTGTGATTTCTTGTTTGTTTGAGCATGCGGGCTAATACTAACTGATCCTGTCCTAAGCGTCCTAACAATACAACAGCAGACAAAACACAAAGCAATAACAGGACTACCACTGGTCTTCCCACACCATGAAGGGATTCAATCACAAATTACGGATTTTCAAACGTAATCATCCCTGATTGATTTATTGAATGATTGAAATATGGAGACAAATTACCATAAAGGCATATCACCGACATTTCCCCTCTCAATCATTAACAGTTCACCCATCGGAGAACTGAATCGGCTGATTCCTTTCTCTATCATCCATGTCTATCACCACAATACGACAGCTGTCACTCTGTCTCTAATGTGGGGAAGAGATACAACCTTATGCTAAACATAACAGCGTATCTTTGGCATGGCACTCTGCACACGGCTCGCATCATCCGACCGCTACAAGATTTGGGGTGTCATTTTGTAACTACAATTTGTAAATTTGGCTTTCGGCAAAGAAAGTTTTCTGGTTGAAATAAAAATCCAAACAAACCCCAACTCTGGTCTGCATGCGCTTGACAACATCCCAGGTGATCTCATGATGTGACTGTGGCTTGCATGAAAAAACTCACACATGTGAATGAAACTTGAATGCACGCGTCTTCATTCACCACTGCTCTGCTCCTCAGCCCCAGCCTGCTGCTCTAAAGTCCCCCCCCCCCGTCTCAAATACTGTCTTCTGTCCTTCCTCTCTGCTTGCCCATGCTGGTGCCCACAAGGTCGTAATATTTTTCAAGGTATGTATGGATACACACCAGTTAAATTTTTTTTTAAAACAAGCTGCCATCTTCCTCGTCATGTGGAATACATTTGCGTGTTTCTGGCTCTCTGACTGG
>NW_022280085.1:1904482-1921495 GCF_004355925.1 Anarrhichthys ocellatus | reverse complement strand
TACAGGCTGGATAGCTGGCTAGCATCTCAGGAGACATCCATAGGCAACCATGCCCATAGCAACAACCCTGGAAGGTCTGGCACTATTGCAATCCAGTGGGCTGCAATGTCAAGCTGATGTCATGTGCTGACTGAATGGAAATGCTAAGTCATTAGCATTTCCATTAATCAACTCCCCTGTTGCGCCGCATCTCTGAACGCTTAGACTCTGGAGCCCAGAACAAAATGGATTGGGGTTATAGCACATTAGCTGTGTTTTGCTAACATCTAAGATCTGAGATATGGTAATAATGCCGTGGAAATAACAAAGTGGTTGACAAGAAGTTATCCCTTACCTTACTTCCTGTCTGCGTAGCTGTCTGTAAAACTGTGCCCTGTTGCAAAAACAGAAACTGCATTGAGTTTAAATGGCGAAAAAAACCGACTCATTCTCACTCCCAACTCGTCAAATACAGCAGCTCGGTCGCCCTACCGTTAAAACTATGAAGCTCCACAAAGCAGGAGGTTGGGGTGTATGGAGGGTTTGACTTTCACCCATCAGACTGTTGTTTGTGCCTCGTGTGAGGTCAACGTTGACTTATTCTGAATTACGTAACTTACAACTTAACTTGCATCGCATAAGATACTAAACTCACGTAACGTACAACTCACGTAACGTACTTAAGTTACATACAAACATACTTATCTTAACCCAAACTATGATCTTTTCCTAAATCATACCAAGTAGCAACGTAACATACTTTAGTGACCTCGCGTACGTAACGTACATAACATAACATAAAGTCTATCGGACTACCCTGCACTTTGAAAAGTGACGCCAACAGATTCTGTCAACATTGGCACTCCTTCTCTCACAACTATCATAACTCAGTCAAATCTGAACACACAGACATGATTTCAGTGTATATCATTATCTCTGATGTCCATCGCAAAAAAAAATAAACACTGCTTAAAATAAATTGCCTTGGGTTTTTTCCAGGTAACCCAGATGCTTTCTAGGGTAATCTCGATGGGATGCAGTTTGCAGATAACCGGGGCAATCGTGTATTTATATTCCAAGTATTTCATTATACTTTTGCTTTCAACCGCCCTCCCTGTCATCCATATTGATTTTTGTGGCACCTTGCTTTCCCCGCTGAAAGCAATATGTCACATGACCACAAAATGTTTTCCATTTTGTATCACATTTATATTGTGCTCCACAGGGGAATTGTTTTTCATTCCCCAATGTATGGCTTCTCCATTTTAACAGAAAATGGGTTTGCTTGATTGTCTATGATAATATTTGAGATATTTGCAAATCAATTTCAATGGATCATAAAGACGTTTTATTTGTTTGTTTGTTCATTTTTATGGGACTGATGTGAACAGCAGCAATGTAAATGTGTCAGGATTAGCGCGACAGCTAATTAGGACCGGTAGTCCCGAGACAACCGACACGTTCGCCACAACAACTTTATGAGGTGATGTTTGTCAATGTTGTGTTTACAGCTTATTCCTGCCACAACAAAAAAGAAAAGAAAAAATATTTGTTAAGACTAATAGATACCTTTGATCAATTATTATGTCGGAGTAGTTTTTTTATAGTATGGTGGACATTAAATTCACATCTCAAAACTCAGTCAAAACAAATTGAGGTATATTTTTTTAGAATCCTCTTTGGATTAAAAAAATCCAGAAAGAAATAACATTTATTATTAGTGAAAGGCCCCTTTAAGGCTTATGACACGCTGGTCTTGCTCTGTCTCACCTCTGTCTGGCCAGACTACGGGGAGCAGGTGATGTGGGCACGACGCCAGCATTGCAGTGTTTCCTACCAGTTTGTCTCTCCGTCTCTGTTTTCTCTGTTCCTCTATATCTGCTGTCTTCTCGTTTAGTTATGTATAAATAGTTAGTGTACAAAATACTATGTATATATATATATATCACACAGAATACCTCAGGATGCAGTGATCAGCTTGATCTTTATCTCCATTTACCTACCAAGTCGCCAGGAAATTCTTTTGGCATTGTACGTTACTGTAAGCCACGAATATGTTGCACGTGAACGTTTTCTTTTTTAATTTGGACGTTTTTGCATTCGAGCCGAGCAAGCGACGTTTTATACGGAGCGTTCGTATTGAAAGTGACGCGGTATAAAGTGCGAGAAAGTCCACTGGGGGTGGATGGGATGTGTGTACGGGGCAAACAAACAGGACTTTCACCCAGGACACTGCTGTTTGTGTCCTGGGTGAAACCCATTAACGTTTGCTACTTAAGGTAACGTAAGAAAGCTCAATTCAACGTACCTCGTAGTTTGCAGAAACGTACAATGCCAACATTTCTTCTGCCGACTGGGTTGCATTTACATGTTGTTGATTAATGATGACAACGTATCGGTCGTCAACAGGTGGTCTACAAGTAATGATGGAGAAATGAGAAGCTGCTTCAGATCTAGTTTGCCACTTTGTCTCATTTTATACACCAGGTGCCTGTAAAAAGGATAGAGAACAGCCTGAGCACATTGTTACCAGTGTTATAGTCAAACGTATGGCCATTATTTGTCTATCTGTACTGTTGGCAAAGAATCCTCAGAGATTATGAATGGATTTGGCAGACATTTACGAGGGGGAATTTGGCAAATAATCGGTTGGTAACCAGATTTTGCCTGTAATCTGGATCTGGAATTTCTCCCGTGAAACAGTTTTTGTTGTCTATCCATGGCTTCACTCCTAATGAGGAGGCCTCGCAATCAAGCTGCTAAAAAGCATTTATGTGATATTTTGGTGCAGAGGCTGCAGCTTCAGAAAACTCTGACTAAGATGGATATGTATGATATTGTTTACATGCAGCTTTATGGATTATTAACACAAACCATACGAACTCAAAGAAAGATACGGAAATTTGGTATCTTCGCAGCTACAGGTTATGTGACTCTAATCAACAAGGCAAACAACAACGTGACAATGCATAGTGATGAACCTACAAAGAATTATCACATTAATCTACAGCTCTCCCTCGGCTTTACGGAGAGTTTCATCTCATTGTTTATCTGTGCGGCCCGAGATTTTACTCTTTTGTTTCACTCTCCCCTTTCAAGCTGTTTTCAGTGAAAAAGCTACTGTATGCTACCGGTTCAGTAAACAGCAGACAGACGCAGTTAAATGCAAAAGAAACCAATATTTTACCTCAGGAGGTGGTGGAGACCAAAAACAGGGCCAAAAGTGGGAATATTGAATTTACAACCTCAAAGGAAAGCTGAATAGTAAACACCTTGACTTTCTGTCAATCCATCATTCAAAGAAAAAGGATTTAAGTCATTTGGTATTTTGAAAGCTAATGCCCAATCCTTTGTAGTGAAGCTACCTTTTTTTACACTCTTAAATGAACAAAATTATGTTATTTTTTGCCACATCCAAAGCACCTAAAACAGCAACAGACCTCTGGACACAGAAACTCACTCTTAAAGTCGCTGCGTTTATTAGATCATTGTTAATAATCGTTATTTTCCTTTCTGTGTCTGGGTTCAAATGCAATTTTTTTTTTTTATTCGTGAAAAAACATTGTGTTATGTTGCTCTCCAAGGGAAGAGGTTTCACCGGTGTATGTCGTCAAACTGCTGCATCGTCTTAGCTTTTAACGAAACAGTTGAAGCGATGCGCAGATCAAACGCGGAGGAGGAACCCGTGTCCACAGTGAGAGCAGGTCTGCTGTGTTTTAGCTGCGAAGCCTCGCTGGAACAAATGACTTTAAACAGTTTGTGGCAGAGTAACCTTTGTGCCTCGGAGCGACTGTGCTATTCATAAACCGGCCAGCAGTGAAGCCCGATTTATGGTCTGAGGCTCTGTGTGATTGCTTAATGCGGTTACCATGGTTACCACTTGCAGTGATGTGCATTGGAATGCCGAACCTTGCGGCAGATTTTTCTGTACCTTTCTTCCAAGCTGCAGAGACGGTTGTTCTGCCACGGCCTTTTAATTCATGTCGAAATGAGAGCATGGCAGCGTGTCCTTATAGTCACACCTGTCTTACCATACGTGTAAAGTAGAGACTCCTGAAAGGTCAGGAGTACAGGCTCAAATTAAAGGTCAGGGTAAAAGGCACATCAATTGGTGGTTGTGATAGGTTTTTTTACATGACCTGGTTCCCCTGGTACTCCAGCCCAATAGCGATGGTGATGTCACCGCCCCTGATTCTTCTCACATTTCTAATTATAGGATGGAGGTGTAACCTTCATCACTGCTCCTGCAGTACTCTTTGATTCATCCCTCTTGCTTAACTATGTCCTCTACAGTGGTAGAAGAACTATTCGGATAATTTATGGCAAAATAGTAATGCATTCATCTTAAATGACTCTACTACAAGTAAAACTACTTGATGCAAAGTCCAACTACAGTAAAACTACACTATGATCAGTGAAATGTAATTAAGAGTATCTTAAAGTCGTTCCACAGAAATATCCCTCCTGTGACTGGCAGGTGGATGTGTAAATAAGCAACTGTTTGCAAGCACATTCATCATATCAAATTAAAAGGTGTTCGCTGATATGTCCATGTTGTGTTCACAACTTGTTTCTGCTGCCCCCAAGTGGGCAAAGATATAGTTGTGTAGGTTTGTGTTGAATATATATACTGTATATATATTTTTTTTTTTAAGTGATTGGAAATAGCCTTGTATGTTGTCTTTGTTCTGACTTTGGTACAAGAATACACAGTTTTAATTTTGACATGTCAAAAGAAGGGCTGACAGTTAAATTCATCTTATTTTTGTACGTGTATTGAACTCATTTGAACAGATTTTTCAGCCTAAGTTCAGTGAACTCACATTCTTTATGGCAGCAGAGGTTGAACCACCTTGGTGTACAACGGTGTACGATTGAATAGTAAAAGATGATGGATGGATGTAAAAAACAATATTTTAAAGACTTAAACCCATATTTAATCATATTTATAATTAGTTGGAATACCAATAGATGCTTCCAATTCAGCTGCAACTTTACATCTGCATCATTTATCTCAGGCTGTACATAACCTGCTCATAACACAGACTGCACAACAACACACAGAACGATTGTATTTTATACAACTCTCAGCCCAGGGATGACTCTCAAACGTTCAAATAACATTTCACTGAAGATGAAACAAAGTAGAACTACTGATCTTTATGCGAGTTGTACAACAGGTTTTGTAAAAGTGTGTTTTTTACCAATATCTTTGAAACATTTTTTGCTCTTCCTCTCCTCCTCCTCCTCCTCCTCCTCCTCCTCTTTATCTTCACAGACCATGCAAGCGGCGCGATGCCCGACAGATGAGCTGTCGCTGTCTAATTGTGCCGTGGTCAGCGAGAAGGATCTGCAGTCAGGACAGTGAGTAATCGTTATCGCATATTCATCCATGCGTTTGTCAATACAGACCCACACACGCGGGCATCTCCCCGAGCGTCTACTCATCCATCCACCCACCTTATCCCCTTATCCTTCGTCCAGAAGGTCACAGTCAATAATCTGACATGAGGCTGCAGGATTTACAGCTTGTGATCAACAGGATTATTCTGCTGGATATCGTAATAATGATAACTAGAGGTGCAAGAATTAAATGTAAAAAGACACCATATTTTCAACCTGATGATTAAAAAAATTTAATAAATAAAAATTTAATAAATCGCAAACGTTAATGCCAACAGTCGCTTGAAGCTAACAGACAAAAATCAAGCATTTTCTGATCTGATTCCTCATCAGTGAGATCAAATTATAAAGAGTTATTGCTAAAGCACATGAACGCATCATTTCCTGTGCATCTCTTTTGGGGGAGTAGGTCATTTGAATCCAGCGCCGGAATGGCGGACTCCGCCAGCAACAATAAAAAACTGTATGTAGAGGGGCAATTACAGAATATAAATACATGAAATCTCTGTTGCAGAAACATGCATACCATCACTGTCGTAGTTCAAATAAAAACTTTAAAAAGCACGATAGTATTGTTATTGCCATTGTCTGTAATTATGTACGGTACTAAAACAGTTACCATTTGCTGCTATTTTGGGGTTACCAACATGAGAAATACCTCCGTGCAGCTTTCATGATAATCTCAGTTTTTCAAATTGGTAGTTATTTTATTGTCCTTTCTGCATTGCCACCATCACAGTTGGCCCTCTAAATGAAGGGGCAAACAGTTGCTCACACACCCTTTTTAACTTTTTCTAGTGTCTGCATTATTTTGTCCCTTTCAGGCCATTTTGTGCAACTGTGAGACAAAACTTGGTTTTGCATTACAAACACTTCGGATGTCATCGTGTTTCTGCTGCACTTTATCTCTTTGTGTGTTGAAGCAAATAAGGTCGCTAATAAAAGATAATGGGATTGAGCTGCTGACAAACAACAGAAGGGATGACACAGGCTCATTGCTGCAGCCAATGTACAGAAGTAGTGTTACATAAGAATATAACAATAAAAAAACACATTTAAAAGATCGTCATATTGGTTAATATTCATTTGCACACATTAGTTTCCGTACGTGTTATCATTTTAAGAATTAGCAAACTTGATTTCCAGTGGGAGCGTCTTGGCAGATCTCAAAATGAATGTGTTATCTGTGTCCTACATTCGTACTGCCATGGCAACTGCTGCCTTGTCTTTACCATCCGTTGTCACTGTGCATGATGTTTTAAGATTAGAATAACTATGTATATATCTCAGGTTTAACACTGTTCTCATTATTGTAAATATCTGGTAATGAGTATTTGCAGATATTCAAAGTTGGCTGGCGAAATATTAAAGACGTTTCTCTCGTAGCCTAGCAACAAGGTAACGCTATAAAATTAAGGCGTTAAATACCCGCTGCAGTGATGTGATGTAATGCATTCCTTCAGTAGGCATCGACATTGAAAGGTGGTTTTACTCAAACTCTGACTCTTATCAAACTGTCTCGATGAGTCTCGCGAGGGCACCTTGTGTGAGAGGAAAGCAGTGGTATCCTAGCAACCATTGCAGATAAATGGCAACGTGTCAATAATGCCTCTGTGAAGTTAGCTCGTTAAATAGTGGTGCATGGTCTCCACACACACTGATATGTTGGTGTTTTTCTTTCCTCACCTCCAGAGATGTCACCTAGAGCGCTGTAAAAAGATCAGTATTGTGTTTGAATAAATGAATTAAAGCTGCACTGACCAATGTTTTTAATCACCATGTAACATGTAATGTGAAAGGAGCTGTCTATATTGACAAACTCCCAGAATGTTGTCATCCCAGTGTATGTGATCCCTTCTCTATTTTGGATGTTTGCCTTGGTTTTTTGGGGCATGAAGCTACCTGCTCAGCACCAGACAGACAATGTTAGCAATTAGCTTCTGAATATAGTGGAGCATTTAGCAGCTAGAGAGGCACATATTCCCCTTAAGAGTTTGTGCAGACCAAACCAGAGCAGAGAGAAGACTGGATAGTGGACTCATATTTGTCAAGTAGCCAGAAACAAAACTCTAAATGCAGGCTAATGTAGCTTCATGTCTGCTGGATGTATAAAAAGCAATTGTTTGCGAAGACGTAAACCATGTCATGCCCCCCCGCCCCCCCCCAAAAGAACATATTAGATAGTGAAAGGTCAAATAAGACAAATTGAGGGATGAGGGAGCAGTGTTGCATTGCATATAGTAGTTAATAACAGTCCTGCAAGCCAAAATAATTCACTATGACACATGTAATAACCAGCGTCTGTCTGCCTCCTATCTCTGCAGACATGTGTCGGTGAAGACCACACCCAACCACAAGTTTGTGTTCACAGTGAAGACCCACCACACTGTAGCACCTGGAAGCATCGCCTTCAGCCTGCCACAGGTACACACACACACACACACATACACACACACATTGTTAATTGGCCTACTGTTTGTCATCTTTCCTCATGTCCCTGTCTTTATCTCCCTTGTAGAGGAAGTGGGCCGGTCTCTCCATTGGCCAGGAAGTGGAAGGTATAACATTTTCTGTTTGATTGCGCTGCAAAATGCTACGAACAGAACACAATAGCTCTTTTGCTGTAGTTGACATTAGCTATGACATCAGCGACCTCCATAGTTACTCATTTCTGAAACAATGGGTCACTCATTTCTAACTGACAGTTAGTTTGTCCAGTTAGTCCAGTTCGCCGGCTGAAATGACAACTGTCACTGAATTATTTTATCAACTGTAGCTAGCTAGCTAATTAAGCTAATGTTAGCTCCATGAGATGGTTGCAAACATAAAACTAGTGTCTGGCAGCCTTTTTGTTGTTTCTGGCTTACTTGTATTAAAACAAGAACCCCGCAAAGGGCTATTAAATATGCACTTGTGGCTAAATACGTCCAATGAAGAGCAGGACTTTGATAGCATCCGGGATTGCCTTCCACACAGTTGGGGAAATATTGCCGCAAGTTGTGATTAGCGATATGCTAAACCCTGTCTTTTAATAAAGCAAAATGCTAGGTAGCTACTGTGGGCAGTAAGCGAGGTAGCTGGATATGCTAACATTTGCATTACATTAGTGCACTATTTAATCCATTTCTTACACATTTTTAGTTTTGAAAAGACAAAAAAGACCCATTTAATCCAATGTGTGGTGGTCTTTACAAAATGTTGTATTTATTTAAATGTTCAATTCATCTGTCCCCTCAGTGGCCAACTACAACTTTGACAAATCCATGCAGTGCATTGGCGCCATGACAATCGAAATTGACTTCCTGCAGAAGAAGAGTACTGACTCCGCCCCCTACGACTCAGACAGGATGGCCGCCGAGTTTATCCAGCAGTTCAACAACCAGAGCTTCTCTGTTACCCAGCAGGTTCATATCCACAAACCTACAAAATCTCTCTCTCACACACACACACACACACACACACACACACTTTGCTTTGTTCTTTGTTGTTCGATGTTGCTCTGCAGGTTGTTTGATCATCCTCTTGCCTTCCTCTGTCTCTCAGCTAGTGTTTAGTTTCTGTGACAAGCTGTTTGGCTTGATGGTAAAAGATATTGAGGCCATGGACGCCAGCATCCTCAGAGGAGAACCAGCTTCTGGAAAGAAACAGAAGGTACCCGACCAACATTGCAGACATGGGGTTTATTTGATTTATCGTCAAAACCAGTAAAAGGAGCAGATCAAAGTGTCACCATTCACAAGCCTTTATAAAATGGGGGACACCTGATCTTTAACAAGCACATGTGTGGGGTTGCAGGGGACACGTCCCTCTCAATATTTAATACGTGTGCATTTTTGTGCCCCCCGGCCCTCAAAATGAAAAAGTTGAAAGTAGCAGAAGATTTTTATTTTGAAGAACGGCTAAAACTCGACTCATAGACCCCAACAATGCCTCCGGTAAAGTGATGGTTGCAATCTGCCATAAACATCTGCATACAAATTCAGCAGAATCCAGGAAATTAAGTATTTGACGCTCCTGCATGTCCCCAAGTACTCATTGTAGCTCTGTTACTTGTAAACATACCCCTCAATAATTAAACTCCAGGTAATGCCTAAAGCTTGAAATTGAAATGCTTATGATGAATGAAATGGTGCGGATATCAGCTGGAGTCGAGGGAATAGAAGCATTCCAGTGATTTATTGCCTTACACATTAATTAGCAATGCACATTAATATATGGCAGCCCCTAAGGACAAGAAGCAGTCACAAGCAAAAGTGCACACATTCAGAGAAATTTGCTCCAGATTCAGAAATGCATCAAATACTACAACATATAACAAGTGAAAACTCAAACATCAGTAAAAAAGGCATTCAGAATTGCAGAAAAACAGCTAAAACCAGAAATGCTGCAAATACCACAGTAGGTCCTGGTGGTGCTTTCGCACCTGTACATGTTATATCCGAAGGGACCATTCGTATTCTACATGTATCATCATGGAGATGGAGGGAAATATTTCAGAACCATCGAAGAAAAAATTCCAGCTCCTGTTTTCTCTGATAGATCGACATCGGACTGTTTGTGGGCAACAGCCAGGTGATCTTTGAGAAGGCCAATAGTTCATCCCTCACACTAGTTGGTAAGTTCCTTCTTTTATCAAAATGTGATTCACCTTTAGGATCCGGATTACTGTCAGAGGCTGTTTTCCTTAGCACTTTCAGTCAATCGTAAGATGAAGTTTTTAATATATTTCAATGTACATAGTAAACCCAGGGTGCTGCATAAACAATATGAGGGCCGTGGAGCCATCATGCAACAGTCCCTTATCTATTTTCTCCACAGGATGGCAGTAAGAACACTACAATATTCTCTCGCTAAGGAAAAAAGGCCAAGAACGACTTATAAGCCAAACTTGACTTTTATTGTAAGGGTTTTTAATTCTCTATTGAGCTACAGAAATCCCATTTTCCTTCCCATCTGACAACATCCTGAAACTGGTTTATTTTTTAGAACCTTTTAACAAATATCTTACTCTATCCTCATGGAGCCACTCACTTTAAAAACATATATCTGTGAGTTGCTGGTCAAGTGGTTCCCCTATGTCTTTTAACAGGTAAGGCAAAGACCAAGGAGGCCCGACAGACGATCATCAACCCAGAGTGGAACTTTGAGAAGATGGGAATTGGCGGTCTGGACAAGGAATTCTCCGACATTTTCCGCAGGGCCTTTGCTTCCCGAGTCTTCCCTCCAGACATTGTGGAGCAGATGGGTGAGAAAGCCTCTCGATCTTCACTCCGGTTGACTTTTCATATTTTTACCGTGCACGTCCACCATCCTTCTATTGGCTTTTAGGAGAAATTTGTCACGATGTCTCTTTTCTTCTCTGTATTTATGAGGTTTTAGCTTTCTCTTCCCTCATATGACATATAGTGTAATGCAGGAACTTTCATAAGCTTATTCGATTTGACTATAAATTCATTTTTTTTTTTTAACCAACAAGTGAACGTTAAGGATGGAGCTGGAGGGAGGCTGTTGATATTGCAAAACAAAAATGAAAAAAAGGAATATCCAAAATTGAAGTCGTAAATTTACGAGGAATAAATGTAAAATATATTTAAATTTTTCATTTTTTTCATTTGGTTTTCATAACCAAACAGTTATTTTGTATACTGCATATTTCTAGCAGTAGCAACATCTAATATACAGTAATACAATGGAGGAAACAGGGTTTGTCAACACAGCAGCTTTTTTCCCCCTCATACACACACACACACACACAGAGACACACAGACAGCAACATACTATTCCTTGGTTTTATTATTCTGCTTTCTTCTCCGTCTGGCTTTTCTTACATTCATAAATCTTCATCCCCTCCTCTCCTTGCTTTTTCCTCTGGCATCTTGTATTTCTTACATCTCTCCTTTCTGATTCTCCTTGCACTTTTCACTCCTCACCATCTCACTTTTTCTTCTTTCTCCTCCCTCCCAGGGTGTAAGCACGTGAAGGGCATCATGCTGTTCGGGCCTCCTGGCTGTGGTAAAACACTGATGGCCAGGCAGATTGGCAAGATGCTCAACGCCCGCGAGCCGAAGGTCGTCAACGGCCCCGAGATCCTCAACAAGTATGTGGGAGAGTCTGAGGCCAATATCCGCAAGCTCTTCGCTGACGCGGAGGACGAGCAGAAGAGGGTGAGGGGGAGACTCTCAATGTGCTTTTGTTTAAATGTTCAAGTAGAAAAACAAAACTGAACTAATCGTTTTTGAACTCGTCTCCAGCTGGGAGCCAACAGTGGCCTCCATATCATTATCTTTGATGAGTTGGATGCCATCTGCAAGCAGAGAGGCACGGGCGCCAGCAGCACGGGCGTGCACGACACCGTGGTCAACCAGCTGCTGTCCAAGATTGACGGCGTGGAGCAACTCAACAACATCCTGGTCATCGGTCAGTGGCATCAGTGGGAATATGATGATATAAAGGCTGTCAGTAGTCATCTTTAAAGAACCCAATCAGACCGTATGCCTCTCACTACTACTTCCTCTTAAGTTTTGCAGTTATTTGCTTTTCTTAGATTTTAGTTACAAGTACCTTTAAGTTTTGATTTTAACCTAAGAATGAGTCACATGCAAATGGATGCGTGTGAAATGATATCAACATAAACATGTTCCATGTTTATTTGCGCCATAAAAGATTGGTTTCTCCTGTTACTGTATGCTTCTGCAATGAATTTCATATGGTAAATGTCAGACAGCATGGCTCACGTACGTCTGCCTTCCCTCAATCTCTGCCGTTTTCCCTTTCCCTCCAGGTATGACCAACAGGCCCGACCTGATAGATGACGCCCTGATGAGGCCTGGCAGGTTTGAGGTCAAGATGGAAATCAGTGAGTGTTCCGGGACCCCTTCCTCTTTCGTTCGGCCCTGTTTCTTATACAAACTACTCAGCTTGGCATTCTGGTTTAAGCTAGTGTCCCCTTATCCCTATTCAGGACCTCAAAATGATGGCCATTTTCCTCAGCACATTTCTAGTTTGCTTAATGCGGATGTGATCATTTTAGGGCGTGTCCATATGCGTGCAGAGCAGTGATTGGTCGAGGGGATTGTTTGCGCGTGTAGCGTAGATTGAGCCACAGAGACGCTTCAGAAAGGAGACGGCACGCTTAAGATTAATTTACTGTGTCTATGTCATGCAGGTTTTGCCAGTGCCTTTAGGACTCAGGTCTAGAGTCTATTGCCTCCAATGGGAGAAGTGGACATGAACACAGATTATGAGCGATTCTTTCGCCCTGGTTCATCGAGGAGCACAGCTGACAAGAGTATTTTTTTGATATATTCAGTGATACTTTAGATTTTTCTGATAGCCTTTTAAAATAATCTTCAGTTTAGCGGCTCCATAATAATCATGCCAGTGTGGTTCTAACTACCAAGATCGGCCTACAAAAATATGTCATCCCCGCAGCACTCTATATGTTTTTTTAATCACATCATGCCCGCATGGAGTTGAAATTAAGTGAATAGAGACATTTTACTAATTTTACCTTTTACTTTTATTCATTCATTGCCTCCTCTGCCCATTCCCATCCTTCCTCCCTTCCTTTCCTCACATCTTCCATTCTGTCACATCAACTCTACCGTATCCCTCTCTTCCAATGACCTCTCGACTCTTCTTTCCATTCCCGTGTCCATCTTGTCCTCACGCCCCTCCTCCTCCTCCTCCTCATCCTCTCACCTCCAGGTCTGCCCGATGAGAAGGGGCGTGTCCAGATCCTGACCATCCACACCAACAAGATGCGAGGCTACAAGCTGCTCGCCCCCGATGTCGACATCAAGGAGCTGGCAGCCGACACCAAGAACTACAGCGGTGCCGAGCTGGAGGGGCTGGTCAGGGCCGCTCAGTCCACGGCCATGAACCGACACATCAAGGTCACTCTGCACTTTCCAAGACTCAAAGCTTGCATTAGGGTTTGGTTAGGATGCCGCCGCATTGAGAAGTCAAGATTGAAACGTGAATTAAAACGTATGAAATCATGTTGAAAGTCAAAGTAAGTGTGGTGTTAAAGATGATAATGTAATAACAGCTGGCACAGCCAAATAGTGGCTAGCAGAATGTAAACATGTTAGCTGGCAGAGCAGTATGCTAGCAGATTATCTTGCTAGTTTTTGTGACCCTCGCCTGTGTAGCCCACAGCAAAATGACTGCATCTTGGGCAACATTATACTAACTGTTTACGTCATGCAAAGCATGATGGGAGCTGGACTGGTAAATACTTGAAAACATATTAATCCCATTCCAATAAGCAAAACAACAGGAGTGACAAAAGTCATGAAAATTTGCTTTTTGTTTGCGTGAAAGTTGATTCTTGACTTTGGGAATAGTCATTTGTCAAATCAAGGACTACTTATTTGCTTTTTCTGGAGCTTTCACCTACATCGTACAAGTGGAATTAGTTCAGTAGAATTGTTTCAGTTTTTGTAACTTGCAACTTAAAAGTTCCTTTTATTCACCCCCTGGCTCCGAGTGACAAGTGAGCTGAACTTCATATGTAAAACCTGAGGAGGTTTTAATGCAATTGCATGTTCTTCTCCAGGCCACAGCTACAGTGGAAGTGGACATGGAGAAGGCAGAGAAGCTGCAGGTCACCAGAAGTGACTTCATGGGATCCCTCAACAACGACATCAAACCCGTACGTACCGGGTCGTTTTACAGTTCATGCCCCTGACTGTAGAATACGGTTTAATCCTGTAATATGTAAAGGCAGAACGCAGTTCCTGACACTTCTTTATGTTTTCTACCCAGGCGTTTGGTACGAACCAGGAGGACTACTCCAACTACATCATGAACGGCATCATCAAATGGGGCGACCCGGTCACTCATGTCCTGGATGATGGAGAGCTGCTGGTGCAGCAGACCAAGAACAGTGATCGCACACCGCTGGTGGCTGTGCTACTGGAGGGTAAGAAACCAGAAACACACAGAAAAGCAGAGCAAAATGACAATAAAACACGCACTTTTATGCACTATTATTCCAATTAAAGAGGTAAATCAATTTGTTTTGCCCAACTTGTGGATAATGTCCGACTTTGCACAAGATTGAATCCAATTTCCTGAGTTCCCGTGGTATTCCAGACCAGTGAGATCAATGCAAATATTTACACCATTCAAATAGAGAAAATTTGCAATCACGGTTTATTTCAAGACGCCATATTTCCGATAAACGTGGCTATAGTGGCCTCCGTTTTAGAGAGTCGGAAATGAAATCAAACACAGAAAGCAGCCGTCTACAGCTTGCTCTGATACAAGTTGTTTTGCGAGCGCGACATTAGCACGATCCAAAGAGTCACCATGTTTATGGGAAAAATACCCCACGTTGAAATAAACCAGTTTTAGTGGTAAAAAAACATTATTTGCGCTAAATGACTCAAACGACACCCACGGCTTTCACGCCACTAAGCTACACATACAAACACATGCAGACAGTAAATAGCACCCCTCCTCCGCTCTCGACACACACCAGGCCCACCCCACAGCGGAAAGACGGCCTTGGCAGCTCAGATTGCAGAGGACTCGGAGTTCCCCTTCATTAAGATCTGCTCTCCAGAGAAGATGATTGGACACTCGGAGATCTCCAAGTGCCAGGCTATCAAAAAGGTAAGCGCTGCAGTGTGTTTTAACCCCCGTAGTATGTCAGCAAACAATGAGACATTTGCATTTTGACAATAGATTATGGGACTATTCTCCCTGCCTGTCTTACCTTTGTCCCTTTCCTCACTCCTTTGTCCCTCCCTCACTACTGTTTCAGGTCTTCGATGATGCTTATAAGTCACAGCTCAGCTGCGTGGTGGTGGATGACATTGAGCGCCTGCTGGACTACGTCCCCATCGGGCCTCGTTTCTCCAACCTGGTGCTTCAGGCTCTGCTGGTGCTGCTGAAGAAAGCTCCGCCAAAGGTCAGAGTTCATCTGACACCCGTATACATATTGCTACTATTACTATATGTGCACCATACAGCAGAGGTTCTCGATCTTTTGTAGCTTCCCAATAAGCACGATATAGAATAATCACCAAATTATAATAACATTCTTATTTGCTTTTTTTTGTAGAGAGTTACATGAGAAGATCGATACCACTGTCGTGTCTGTACGGATGATGAGGATGAAAAGGCAAAAGCTGATTAGCTTTGCTTAGCATAAAGACTGGAACAAAGGGAAATGGCAAGCTATTTGTTCAATCTCTACAAAAAATGTAAACGTGTACAACCGACACATTGTAGTTTTGGGGAGGTTATGTGCCGAACTATTTTTTTGGCATGGCGCACTAGCCCGGCTAGACGTTTCCAGTCTTTATGCTAAGCTAGGCTAAGTGGCTGCTGGCTTTAGCTTCATATTTAAAGGACAGATATGAGAGTGGATCTTTTCATGACAATAAAGCAAAAAAAAAAGCATGTTTCCCAAAATGTTGACTGTTCCTTTAAGAGGACAGCAGTATATTATATAATTGCTTTACTGCATCAACACATAATTAAATTTAGCTGGAGCCCTAGATACATGTTCTTTTTAATTAGATCAACTAAAAGCTGGAACAGTATATTTATTTATCTCAGAATTACCCAACCATAATCCGAATAAATGCTGAAATGAAAATCTACCCCGCGCCTGTGGTTATAGCTGTCACCAAGGGACAAAACAAAGCGTTTACTCCTCCCTGCAGGGCCGGAAGCTGCTCATCATCGGCACCACCAGCAGGAAGGACGTGCTGCAGGAGATGGAGATGTTGGACGCCTTCAGCACCACCATCCACGTCCCCAACATTTCTACCGGAGAGCAACTCGTCGACGCTTTAGAGGTATGAACGAACGCACACACACACAATCACGGGCGTTCGCTTTAATGCAGTCAACACATTCGGTTGCTTGAAGGTGAAGATGCTTGTGATTGTCCGCCCAATCATGGACACAATGTGATTGGCCGGCTCTTTTTCTCGGGATTTACTCCTGTTTGCAAAGCCAAGTTACTGGTTCCTCTTGGCTCATCTAACTGTGGTACATTACCATTCCCCATTCTCAAGAGCACACATTCACACACAGCCTTGGAAGAACCGACTGTGTCCTTTGTGTGGGGAAAAAAAATACTTTCATTTAAGGTACTGAAAAAATATAAGTGGCTTAAACATAATTAAAGGGGCTAGTTTACACCGGCCGATCCTTTTTTATTTTGCTCATCGGTTGGAGGTTTTGAAGGCAGAATTGAAGGTCTCTGCCTCTCTGATGTCTTTGTTGTCTTTGCAGCTGCTGGGGAGCTTCACAGATAAAGAGCGGGCCAGCATCTCACATCAGCTCAAAGGGAAGCGAGTGTGGATCGGCATCAAGAAGCTCCTCGTGCTCATCGAGATGTCCCTGCAGGTAAAGGACACTCACCGAAGCAGTGAAGCTGTGATGTGTGAGGGGTTGGACAATAGAAAACTAAAGACAGCACGCCCCCATTCATCAAGACTATTCTCCGTTTTTGGATTCTTTGTTCACCTTGGAGTCATGCGAGAAAAAGTTTTTTTCAACATATCAAGGTTACACGGGGTGAGTTAGTGATATACAATTGGTCATTTTGGGGTAAAAGTATTCCACTAAGACAGAGGCTAGCCATTTCCAGCTGTTTTTTAGTTTATG
>NW_022280085.1:1893389-1894482 GCF_004355925.1 Anarrhichthys ocellatus | reverse complement strand
ATTTTATTTATTTTTTTTTTTTTAACATTTCCAGGTTGAGGGCAGAGTCGACGGCTTCATTGGTGGGCCCATCAGAGGTGGTTCTATTGGGTCCAGAGCCACAGCTTGAGACACTCTGGGTTGAAGGTAGGTGACCAACATCAGCAAGTACATTTAATGCCTTTGGAACGTCCGGTTTTCACCTAAAAGAAAAAAGTCCAGACTCTGCAACAGCAAAGGTTTCTTCTGCAACTTCACGTTGTCATACATTTTTATTTTTGAGCAAATATAATATTCCTCAATCTTCAAATCCAGTCAAAAACAAAAACGCGCATGTGATGCTTTCATATAGAAAAATGTCCACAGATGCAGGCAGGAAGGAAAAACAGCAAAAACTCTCATATAACCACAACTGGGAACTGTGGAACCACAAAAAATAATATTTCCCTAGAGTGCAGAGGCCAGAACCATATACAATTACCCAGGAAGCACTCTGCTTGTTTACAAGAGTTTCCCCTAGTAACCCAGTTATGATTTTGGTAGCCGGTGGCTTTCATTCGATTTTTCAGCAAAGATCTTTATGAGTTTCCTTCCCTCAGACTTGTTCTCTCTGAAGAAAGACAATCTGTCTCAGTGGATTTATTTTGACACAATACTTAATAAATCCTAATGACTGAAATAATGCAATTAATATCTGTTTAGGAGGCCAACGATCAGGATTGAACTGTGTTGAATGAATGGCAAACCAAAGAAAATATAATACAGCACGCATGTCTGTATGTATACATATACACATACAAAGCCATAATCTCTGCCTGCAGCCAGACGTGACCTCTTTTGACGTCCGTTGCTAACACCCTTCTCACAGCCCCCCCCTTCTCACGCCTCCCTCCTTTTTCCCATACCTCGCTGCTGGAAGGCAGTGTCCCGGTTTTCCGAGGCTGAGGCTTAATGTATAGCAAGCGAGCGGGGTGGGGTGAAACGAGGAGGAAGGGGGAGGGGGCAGGAAGAAAAGCAGTCTCTCACCCCCTCCCTCCCTCCCTCCCGCCCAGCCTGCCTCAGTCTGAGGGAAATCGGTTACATAACCGGGGCTGTGGAGGCATGTCTCTCCCCC
>NW_022280085.1:1889319-1893289 GCF_004355925.1 Anarrhichthys ocellatus | reverse complement strand
CCCCCCCCCCCCCCCCCCCCCCCCCGAGCTCCCACGGCCCGCTCACGTCACAGACATTTGGGAGGAGTCGTCTGTCATGTTGGCCACTTCTGGAGGATACTGAGTTTGCACACTAATTTAATTTAATGTGATGTGATTGTCTTCTGTTAACCCTCATACTGCTGCCTGAGCCACTTGAAACACTTTGTACCGTGGAAGTGAATGGTAGATGCACTAAAGATTGCTGGGATCGTTATCAAAAATACATATTTTGCCTCTTACTTGTGGTGCTATTCATCAGTTTCGATTGTTTCGATGCAAGTTGCCTAGTTTTGGAGATATCTGGAATAGAGATGTCTGCCTTTTGTCCAATATAAATTGGACTATATGGCACTCAGTTTACATACATACATTTGAAAAACTCAGCAGCAATGTCTCTCTCTATAAAATCAGGACCCAGTAACGCACCTTGTTGTGAGCGGTTTCATGTCGAAACTATTTTCTTTCTACTGAACTACATCCGCCAGCCGTATCACCGCGCGGTGACAGCAGCACTTTTGTTGCTAAAAGTTTAGCCTCGAAATGAACAATTGGTGTTTTTGTTTTATCTAAATTGAATGTCTTTGCGCTTTGGTTGGTTGGATCGGACATGAACGAGACGTTTGAAGACAGTAGGGGTGCAACGGGTCACAGAACTCACAGTTCTGTTTTGAGTCTTGGATCAATTTAGGATGTAAAAAAAAAAGAGCAAATGTACTTTAAGAGATGCCCAGATTAGGTTTTTTTTTTCTTTGCTGCCTTGTATTTTTGTTATAGTCGTCTATAGTGGTTATTTGCAAAAAGAAAAACACACAATTCCACTGATTTAGAAAGGGAAAAAAGTAGTTTAATGTAGTTTGTTATTTATTTAAGCTGCTTAGAGCTTGTGTTAGTAAAGTTAAACGGGTCATACATCCCATACTTCAGGTCATACATCCCATACTTCTGTAATATCTATATATCGCGGGGAAAACATCTCCTTCAAACAACTGTATTTATTCCGGTTTCTCGTCAAAAACTAATTTCTTTCCAAGATCACACTTGATGGATCACCGCTAGCAAACATCGCCCTCGGCTCTGGTAAATTATGATATTCTTCCCTATTTTCTGACACTTGAACGATTAATCTCAAAGACGGTCGACGGATGAACCGCTCACGACTGTAATTGTCAGTCGCAGATCCATATGTGGGCAGATAAAGAGAGGCGGCGATGAACGGTGTCGACTGAAGTGTTTGAGAGAAATGTCACACAGACAAAGAGAGGAACCACCAAGATATACATAGTGTACATCATTACCTGCGTGAGTACAATACCAAACAGGTAGGGCAGCTTCTTGCTCTCTCTCTCTCACACACACACACACACACACACACACACACACACACACACACACACACACAGGGTAACCCCGGGGCTCCTCCGCGCTGCTTTAGAATGTTCTGTTCTTTTTCTGAGAGGGGGAAGAACAATTTCAGTTAGTGTGAAACGCCATCTCCCACACAGAAAATTAAAACGCAAGTAAGCCAGCGATTCCCCCGCCTTCCGAAAGGAAATGACTTCTGAAGGTCTTAAAGTCGGGCGATGAGAATCGCGGTGTCATTTCAGGACCGTGTCACCGTGCTTTGATTGAGTTTGAGTTTTTATATTTAATTTAGTTTTTTTTTTTTTTTTTTTTTTAAAGGAATATATACTCAAAACATAACTTAACAATTGGAATCAGGTAGGAGAAAGTTGTTCCAGCAAAGTATTTGTGCAAAAGCATGTGTTTGGGGGTTTGTAGTCAAGATATTTGACGTTTCTAAATTGTTTCACGGTTTGACTTGGAGCTCCAGAATAAATGAAGCTCTTTACTCTTTACGTTCCTTTATTAGAGATACAAAGTGGAACCGACCGTTTGTCCGGCTGCAGGAGCGTATCTTGAAAAGCTTTTTTACCTCCACGCTGTGTCCTGAGGCCGAGCCGTCTGTGAAGTTCTAGCTCTCTTTGAGTTCTCAAAGGTCTCGCGTGTTTTTCTATCGGCTCCATTTACGGCAATGTCGTCGCTCAGGCCACCTCTTTAGTCGAGACTTATGTCGAAAACAATGTAGGAAAAAATAGTTTTGAAGTGGTATTTGAAAAAGAAAATGTACACAACACACGCTATATAGAGATGCTTTTACAGCCGACGTCATCAAAAGTATGTGTGCACATGTTGGCAACGGAAGTGGCGTTCCCCCCCTTGAACCTTGACAGGTGTTTCAGTTTAACGAGCGACTGTGTTGATTCGTGACTTTCATCCGAATGCGTCCACCACTGCTCTTCGTAACTGACGTGAAATGGTTGTGAGACACAGGTGAGTTTGTGTTTAGAAATGATCGAAGGCTTGTACAAAGACACCTACTATTTGTTTTCATGATGACGCTGAGGGTCACCAGTCGGCACGGTCACCCGTTAAGCCGAAACACCTCTGAGGCTGCAAGCATCAAAAAGACGTGTTTGTAGCTTTTTTAAAACTCAATAAAGTCAAAACTCAGATAATGTACGATTTGTTTGCTGGTAATTTCTTGCTTGTGCATATATCTGGCCCCTAAAAGCTGGGTTGCTAAATACCAGCTTGACGAGCTAATGCACTGTTAAAAGGGTCAATAAGGTGAGAGGCGGACTGTAAATGGTAATGTAATGAAGGCAACAGTGTTCCTCTCGTCCCCTAAGTAGTAGTTTCCTACTAAATCATTTAGATGAACGTAGCGGGCCACAATGGTGTCCTCTGTGTCCGTCAGCAAAGCGGGATAAAGGCAGCATGATATAAAAGGGATTTAAACAGGGCCCATAATCTTGAAATCTGGCCAAGGGCCTTAAAGACATTCAGGTCTGGAACACAGCAGACAGGACTGGAATCTGTCTTGGGAAACATAAACCTGGTTATTAAGCGTTTAACAGCTATTGCGTCCAGCTGTCTACCTCTTGTAAGGAAGTAATAGTAGACTTTTTTTTTTTTTGGGCTACGTGGATGTGATTAAAGTTGCAGGTTCGTCACCTTATGCTATTCTCTTCACATTACACATTGTTGCTAAAAAATATTCGGAAAAAAGGGGGGGGGGGGGCAAGCAGGCATGAGGAGTCTCGGGTGGATTTTTCAAATAAGGGGTTTAATTTCCCTAAAAAATGAATTGGATCTGCATAAATAGTTTAACAATTAACCAAAACAAAAAGCATCAAAAATGATTTACAAAACCCCAATCCGCCCCCCATGCTGTGGCGCACTTGGTACAGTCCGAAGGGCCACAACCAGGGGGGGACGATATGCTGCAAAGGCTTGTGGGTTGGATTCAAACCTACGAGCCTTGGCCCTGCTAGCTCACCTGGTAGAGTGGGCTGACGAGATGTTCCCCCAGTAGTGGAACCCTCTACTGAACCCACCTGGTACTGAATGTGAGTTCCGGCCGAACCGTGTAACAGAGAGGAGGCAGAAACGTTCGCTCACCGATTTGAAACAAACGTGCCGGCAAAAATACGACGTTCATTTTGAGACTAATGTACAAAACAAACGTTATGCATTAACATTTTATCCGTTTGCGGATGGATGTGCGTGAGGGCAAAAGGTTCAACAAAGTAAACTTACTTCCTTCGGCTTACTGACGGTTCTGCAGCCATCACACTGGTGCAACCAGCCATTTTTCAAACTGTGATTGGCCCAGAGGGGGGGACGGCTGCATCAGTCAGTGACAACATGTCCTATTCCTCCTCCCTCCATCTTTGTTTCTGCACAGTCTCTCTCTCTCTTTCGGTCTTTCAGTGGAACCTCTCAAGGGGCTTGTATTGTTTCAGCGGATAAAAGGAAAGATACAAAAAAAACTTGCCTCGTTGGGATGACGGAGAGACTTTATAACAAGCTCTCGCACCTCCAGGGGGGATTCTCTCTCTCACACACACACACACACACACACACACACACACACACACACACACAC
>NW_022280085.1:1889082-1889309 GCF_004355925.1 Anarrhichthys ocellatus | reverse complement strand
ACACACACACACACACACACACACACACACACACACACACACACACAAATGTTCTCAGAGAGTACACATGGAATATTGCAGTAGTGCAACACACACACATGCACTCAGTGTCCTACAGAGAGAGGAACTGGCGTCAGGAGTGGCCACAACAGGAAGTGGTCTAGGGATTACATTAAAGAGACTGTTAGAGTGAACGTCTGCAGAGAGGTCGAGGCCTCTTTGCTCCT
>NW_022280085.1:1878223-1888982 GCF_004355925.1 Anarrhichthys ocellatus | reverse complement strand
GGGATTCATTCAGCATTCTTGTAGAGTAAAGCTCACGCCCTGAGTATTTCCCTGGCATCCTGCTGTTGTCAACATCTGAGAGGGGGAGACGGGGAAGATGGGGAAGATGGGTGAGACACACTGTGCAGGGAATCAAGATCAAGATAGAAGAAATGGCGAAACAAGGGAGGCAGCAGTAAAGGTCATGTTCCAGACTCAAGTCCACAAAGTTGGATGCAGTTGGTGTTCCCTCCAACCAGAGAGTGTTTACACATTATGGTTATTTCATCATTCAGCTTCACCCAACGAATGACGCATGACTCCTGTCATGCGGTGCATTCAGTGCGCCGCGGGCATGTTGCTTTATTTACACAATCAGATATTTATTTTCATATTTGGTTGGAACTCCCGCACACTTCCACAAACAGGCGTTAAGTTAATTTAGATGGTAGTTGTTGAGTTCATAATACTTACCAAACCGTTGAGGACAAATACTGCAACTAGCAACCCCCTTATTTTGTCTAAATAATCAATCGTTCTGGGTTTTTCTTTTTTTGTCATTTCTTTTTTTACTGTAAAAAGTGTTTCATTTTTTTTAATGCGTTGCTAAGCCTCTGAGTAGAGATGAGTGCTCTCCGTTGGATGAAGAATGAGTGAGTGTGAGTGGGGGGGACGTGGCGGCCCGAGGCGGCGACATGTATGTGTAAGTGGCAGTAGGTCAGGCTAGACTCTCCATGGGCGGTAAATGGAGTGGAAATAACAGGTACCCTGTTGGTGAAGGTCAGATTCGGTTCAACGCGGTGTTTGTTTACTAACTCAGACTAGTCCTGGTGCAGGATTTTGCCACGGGGCCAGCACTCACGCTGCATCATTAACACCCAGCGCTTCACCAGTTGACGGATTAAGCGCGCTCTCAGTTTTCACTTCAGCCTCGCCGGGTCAAATCTGGCTGCTGCGGCGCACCGAGGAAAAGTTTGTTGGTCGAGTTGGGAAATTCTCCCTGATATGAGGCACATGTTGACCTTCTTATAAAGAGTCTGAACATTCAGATCATGAGTAGATTTTCCCCCTCCCCCCTTTTTCATTCACACTGAATCAGTACAACAAAGACGCACACAGACGCACACAGACCTGTGCTATATGTTCAGAGTACAGAATGATATCAAGATGAAAGAGCCGGAGTCTCCTGGTGAGTTTAAAGTGATAATGAGGAAGGATCAATAAGCAGCTGTCGCAGCTTGAAAAAGGTTTCTTTATTGAGTGAAAATGTATTGATTGGGTGGGGAAAGCACTTTCTTATTTCAATGTCGCATCAAGAAAAGAAAAAAATCTAAGCTTATTTCTTCTTGTTTCAGATCTTTCAGACCGGCACAGGAACATTTCCATTTCAAAACGAAGACGCGCTGCCATCTGATGTTTGTGTCAATGAGCAAGGCCAGCCTCCATCTTCACAGCACCAGGTCGGTTCATCTTCCGTTCGTCTTCAGTGTTCGATCGCATGCGAGTAGAACTCAACAGCCGCTGCCAAATGAGAGCGCAGTAGCTGGTTTGACAAAAACCAATAAACCCTAAATTACATTACATTGCATTACAGTCATTTAGCAGACGCTTTTATCCAAAGCAACTTACAATAAGTGTGTTCAACATCGGTATTCAAGAGAACTACTAGTCACCAGAAGTCATGAGTGCATCTCCTTTTTTAAACAAGCATCTAAGAGCATAAACCAGAGCAAAAGTACAGAAACAAACTAATACAATAAGTGCAACAAACCAGTATGAATACAATAAGTGCTGAGTGGAAGGCTCAGGGTAGTACTTCTTGAAGAGATCAGTTTTCAGCCTGCGCCAAAAGATGGGCAGCGACTCTGCTGTCCTGAGATCAGTGGGGAGTTCATTCCACCGCTGTGGGGCCAGGACAGAAAACAGCCGTGACCGGGTCGATCGGCCGCAGGGACCTCTGAGCGACGGGGCAGCAGAGCGAAGTGGTCGGGCGAGGGTGTAAGGCTTGACCATGGCCTGGAGATAGGAAGGAGCTGTTCCTTTCACTGCTCTGTAGGCTAGCATCAGAGTCTTAAACTGGACGCGAGCTCTTACTGGGAGCCAGTGTAGAGAACGGAGAAGGGAAGTTGTGTGGGAGAACTTGGGGAACCCAGAGATGTTGTGTAGAGCGAGAAGAGAAGGGGGCCCAGGACTGAGACTTGTTACTAATGCAATATAAGTTGGCACAGTTTGCCGATGCTACTTTTTAATTTGTCAGGCGTGTCATAATGAGAAATGCCGGTTCAGCATTACGGTTTAAGCTCACACCGGACGGGACCTGCAAAAATTGACCCGTCTCCATTAGCACGGTGGAAAGGCTTATTAAAAAAATTTAATTAAAATAAACTTATATACAGATAATGTTGAAGGAATACTGCTACTTGACCATGCTGCTGATGTGAAGGGATATTCTGCACCATGTACTGTAAGGCTAAAATCACTAAGGAAAAGCTGATTAAAGAGGGGTTAAATAATAACATAATGGAATTTAGTGACAAACACGCAGTTTATGATGTCCAGTGTTACATAATGCTGGTTAATAGTATGCATGTCTGTGACACTGCTGAAAGCATTTTGATCATCTCCGTCACACGCGGGCCTGTCAGGAGATTATGTGTTTCAGTCGTGTGTGCCTTTGTCTGTCCACGGCCAATCATCCTCGGCCCTGATATTTTTTGTGATCATTTAGGACCTCTTGTGCTCGCAGTGATTCACACTTCTTTAAAAATAAATGTCACTCCTCTTAACCGGCTGGTTGATCAACAACCGCTTCAGTCAGATATTCAATCCTCGGTAGACTGCAAACGTTTTTGTCCGTGTGACCGTGGCTCAACGTGCGCTCGCGGCAGACAGGTGTTGGCGAGCGGTACGGAGGGAAAGGTTATCAGTGAAGTTGCTTAATCTAGAGTGTAGGTTACAGTTATGAATAAATAAATAATAAACACTGCGAAACCGTGCCATGCCTGCAGGGCTCACAAAGCAGGAAAAAGAACCAAGAGGTGTTCTTCAGCACCAGCAGACAGGAGAGGCCTGTAGGCTTTTCAATAGAGAAGGTCTTAGGTAGATATTTTTAATTAGATACTGAGACGTGCCGAGACATCCGCTCATTGGCCTCTTCAACGTTCTGAGAAGTCCATTACTTGTCTCAGGCGAGCATGTTTTTGAAGTATGACGACAATGATGTCTGATTAGTCTATGAATGCACCTAGGGGGCCTCTTATCTCCAAATACAGGGTCCATGTGTTGCATCTAATCATTCTGCAAGTGAGTCATAAACACCAGCTATGTAATTTCCGTCCGTCCACCGCATATCTCAACGACTCCTGGATGAATTGGATCAGAGTTAACAACAGTAATTGATGTTTCTAAGAGGCTGCTTCTCTTGGTTTAACTTGATCTTGGTATGCGAGCGTCACATGTCCAATTTGAAAGTCTTCGTCCATACAGTGGAATCGCAGCAGTAACGGTATTAAAGTGAAACTCAATTGCTTCTCATTCAGCAGGTGAAAACCCAAACCCATTTGTTATGGTCAGAATGATGTATGGTGTTAAATAAACTTGAGTTTGGCACCTCTACACATCTGTTGCATTATTTCTACTTTTCTAATAATGCTTTTTTTCTATTGTCTCTATTAATTAGATTAGCTGGTGCTTGAAGTAGAAAAAATAAGTGCCAGTACTCTACTATCTTACATGTTGGTGTTTGCATCAATAATCTCCCTCGCTACTTATTTTTATTTCTTTATGCTCTGTCAGTTGTGATTTTTATTGTTATATCATCATACCTGGGCCATGCATCTTCTATAGTAGGCCTTTAATAATCCCATAATATATCCAACTGAAACATTATGGGGTTGTGGTGGTGTGTTTGTATATTTAGCTGTTAGGAGATATTGGGTTTAGGGGTCCTCCCTCAAGAAAATGTGAAGGTTTTTGACTCAAAACTATGGAATTTTGCATCATTTTGGACCATTAGTATTACTCTAGATTACTCACAGAAAGCTTAAAGACAAAACTCGCCATAGTTGAATGATTATCTTTTTAATTTAATTGAATTTGTGTCTCAGCCTTCGTGTGAACAATCCTTCCGGAAATGTTTGATGAATCTTTCATTATATTTGTCCACAAATACATTTGGAAAAAAACAACCTGTTACGAAGAACAGATCACTAATTATATGAGATGAACGTTGTACCGTTGTATAAATAACCCTTGTTCTCACCCTTCCTCCTCCTCCGCACCGTACCCACTGTCTTTGAATTACCAGTGCAGCCCGAGAGGTGCGTGAGTGTGTGCGATGACTATAAAGTGGTACCTCCCCTGCTGTTGCAGAAATGTACAGACAATAGATAATGGTTGTTTGGCCTTATTACCCCTGCTGGGCCAATGTGGGGAAAGCAGAGCGCAGAGATTAGCAGCGGCGGGAGTCACAGATAAACGCTCTTGATGCCCTGATGTGATGTGACGGGACGTATTGCGACACAACGGTGGATCTAATTTGATTTGATCTAACTGTCTTCACCCGGACCCCCGGAATTATTGTGTCATGCTCCTGGGTTCCCCTGATACGAATTTGCAACACGCGTTCGGCGCCTCCGCGGCTGTGTTCGCTGTCCTCATTTCCTCACATGCAACACGGACCTGAATGCGTGTGAGCGACCCAAAGTGGGAGCAGCGGCGCACCACATGGCGTGCGTGGTTGTATT
This sequence comes from Anarrhichthys ocellatus, assembly GCF_004355925.1. Classification (NCBI taxonomy): domain Eukaryota; kingdom Metazoa; phylum Chordata; class Actinopteri; order Perciformes; family Anarhichadidae; genus Anarrhichthys; species Anarrhichthys ocellatus. Next base: position 1,884,258 of record NW_022280085.1, on the reverse strand, counting down.
GTGGAATATTCAAAATCGAATTTAAGCAGGCGTCGCCATGATAATGAGTAAATCGAATTTATTTATTTATTTATTTCATTATAAAAGTACATCACAGAAACCACATCCTAACATATGTACAATTTTGTAACACTTTTAAACAAACACGAGGTTCTCATTTGAACACTTTATTGGAAGGAGGTGAGATTCCTCGGTGGCCGTGTTGCCATTCATATGTTTTTATGCGCATTTTGAAGTATAGTGTTAAAAGGCCCGCAGGGATAAGCATCGGGGTCAGGTGCAATGCAGACCGGGCGGCGGGTCAGGCGGGAGGCCTGGGCAAGCCGATCGCCGGCAGCATAGACTAGCTCTAGGGACGTGGAACGTCACCTCGCTAGCGGGGAAAGAGCCAGAGTTGGTGCAGGAGGTGGAGCGGTACCAGCTAGATATAGTTGGACTCGCCTCCACACACAGCTCTGGAACCAAGCTCCTGGAGAGGGGTTGGACTTTGTCCTTTTCCGGAGTTGCCCAGGGTGAGAGGCGCCGGGCGGGAGTGGGGATACTCACGAGCCCCCGGCTGAGCGCCGCTGTGTTGGAGTTCTCCCCGGAGAACGAGAGGGTCGCCTCCATGCGCCTACGGGTTGCGGGGAGCAAGGCTCTGACTGTGGTTTGTGCTTATGCACCAAACGGCAGTTCAGAGTATCCGGCCTTCTTGGAGTCGGTGGGAGGGGTCCTGGAAAGGGCGCTGCCTACCAACTCCATAGTTCTCCTGGGGGACTTCAACGCTCACGTGGACAATGACGGAGAAACCTGGCGGGGGGTGATTGGGAGGAACGGCTTGCCCGATCTGAACCCGAATGGTGTTTTGTTATTGGACTTCTGTGCGTGCCATGGTTTGGCCATAACGAACATCATGTTCGAACATAAGGTGGCTCATAAGTGTACCTGGTACCAGAACACCTTAGGCCGGAGATCAATGATCGACTTTGTAATCGTATCATTTGATTTGCGGCCGTATGTCTTGGACACTCGGGTGAAGAGAGGAGCAGAGCTGTCAACTGATCACCACCTGGTGGTGAGTTGGATCAGATGGCAGGGGAACCGGTTGGAAAGACCTGGCAAGCCCAAAGGTGTAGTGAGGGTGAACTGGGAACGTCTGGCGGAGGACCCTGTCCGGGAGGTCTTTGACTCCCACCTCCGGAAGAACTTCTCACACATCCCGAGGGAGGTTGGGGACATGGAATCCGAATGGACCCTGTTCAAAGCCTCTATTGTGGACGCGGCCGCTAGGAGCTGTGGCCGGAAGGTCATCGGTGCCTGTCGTGGTGGCACCCCGAGAACCCGGTGGTGGACACCGGAGGTGAGGGAAGCCGTCAAGCCGAAGAAGGAGACCTTCAAGGCCTGGTTGGCCCAGGGGTCTCCCGAAGCTGCTGACAGGTACCGGCAGGCCAGAAGGGCTGCAGCTGCGGTGGTCGCGAATGCTAAAACTCGGGCATGGGAGGAGTTCGGGGAGGCCATGGAGAAGGACATTTGGTTGGCCTCAAGGAGGTTCTGGCAAACCATCCGACGACTCAGGAAGGGAAAGCAGGGCTTACCCCAGGCTGTTCTCAGCAGGGGGGGGGGGAACTGCTGACCCGGACTGTACGACTGCAGTAGGAGCTGTGTCCGCATTCTCTGCAATAAGTCAGACACGTTCCCGGTGGGTGTTGGCCTCCGCCAGGGCTGCACTTTGTTTCCGGTCCTGTTCGTGACTTTCATGGACAGGATATCTAGGCGCAGCCGGGGGGTGGAGAACGTCAGGTTCGGGGGTCTCGGGATCGCCTCTCTGCTGTTTGCAGATGATGTGGTCCTGTTAGCCTCCCCGGATCGTGACCTCCAGCATTCACTGGGGCGGTTTGCAGCCGAGTGTGAAGCGGCGGGGATGAGAGTTAGCACCTCCAAAGCTGAGGCCATGGTGCTCTGCCGGAAACCGGTGGATTGCTCCCTCCAGGTGGGAAGGAGTGCCTACCTCAAGCGAAGGAGTTCAAGTATCTCGGGGTCTTGTTCACGAGTGAGGGTAAAATGGAGCGGGAGATCGACAGACGGATCGGTGCGGCTGCAGCAGTAAAGCAGGCGCTGCACCGGACCGTCTTGGTGAAGAGGGAGCTGAGCCGGAAGGCAAAGCTCTCAATTTACCACTTGGTCTACGTTCCTACCCTCACCTATGGTCACAAACTCTGGGTCGTGACCGAAAGGACAAGGTCGCGGCTACAAGCGGCCGAAATGAGCTTCCTCCGTAGGGTGGCCGGGCTCAGCCTTAGAGATAGGGTAAGGAGCTCGGTCATCAGGAGGGAGCTTGGAGTCGAGCCGCTACTCCTTCGCGTCGAAAGGAGTCCGCTGAGGTGGTTCGGGCATCTAATTAGGATGCCTCCTGGACACCTCCCACTGGAGGTTTTCCAGGCACGTCCAACTGGGAAGAGACCCCGGGGAAGACCCAGAACACGCTGGAGGGATTACATCTCCCAGCTGGCCTGGGAACGCCTCGGGATCCCCCAGAATGAGCTGGAACATGTTGCCGGTGAGAGGGAAGTCTGGGTCAGCCTGCTTGGCCTGTTGCCACCGCGACCCGACCCCGGATAAGTGGAGGAAAATGGATGGATGGGTGTTAAAAATACTGCAATAAAACTTCCCGATTGCGCAAAAAAAACTGTTTTTACACTCGCTTTAAGTGTTTTTTGCCTTTTGTGGAAGAAGAGTTGATGTGCTGAATACATTATAAAAATACTTTGCAGAATAGATTGACTGACATAGCGAACAATTAACATAATGACTGATCTGCTGTCGGTGTCTTCCTGGATATATGTTTGTATCGTCTTTGTCTCCGGACAACATGAAAAATGGCCAATACCAGCTGACATGAAAGAACTATTATTGGCCCAGTTGAAACTAAATCCTGAAGGTCTCTCTCCATTTGTTCTCTCGTAGATTGGGCAAGCAGATTTTTCAGTTCACAACTTACGCTTTTTCTTCTTCTTCTACATTGTTTACTGGTAGATTACAGTCATTCACAAAGCGTAGCTTATACCGCCAATTTCAGACGCAGCCTAGTTCATTCAGTGTATTCGCTCCAAACCATTTGACAGATGAGCAAATTTCAAGCAAACTTTTGAAATGTCGCACAACGATTGAATGGAAAAACACAACTAATGCAGCAAAACCTCAACGAGGGAATTTGTGACCGAAATGTGTAAAAGAAAAAAAGGTTCATAAACTTAAGGATGATGAATGGAGTTCATATTAAAATTAATATCTAAAAAAATCTCACATGTTATATTAACTCAGAAATAAAAATGAAAGAACGCAGTTCACCATGAAATTACTAGTTCAGCTTTTATTAATTGAATTTTTTTTTTTGGGGGGCTTTTTTTTTTTACTGCAGTGGGCAGTTAGTTACTTTATTTAATGAATTCATCAGTGATAAGAACAAGAAGTTGCATCCGTACACTGTAAGCTAAAATGCCTGCATACCCCAGTGGGTGTTCAACCCTTTCACAGCCACTGAACATGAACTGCAAAGATGCAAACTCTTCCCCTCCTCTTAAATTATAGAGTCCTTTTTAAATGCTGCATCAATGATTTTGGCAAACACGGAGCATGCGATGACACAACAGACCCGGAGGCCAAAAATGCATTAACCTACATAAAAGTGGAGGAGACGTGTGATCGGTTTGAATCGACTTTTGATCTAATCTGTCTTTTCTTTTAGTTTGCGGAAATTGGAATGCAGGCGAGAGCTTGGGCCTTGAAAAACTATTAGCCTAAAGGTTGCGGAGTATGTATATTCCAATATATAGCCGTTCCAAATGAGCACTTGCTCACTAATGGCCATGCTAATTACCTGGACGTCGAACAATTTGTCCGACACAAGAGGGAGGGAGAGAGTGAGAAAGTGTTGGCCCCTTTGGCCTTTTAGAAAAAAATCTCAGTCAGGTTAGTCACACATAGTCACAGGGCGAGAGTGATGGTGGACTTGAAGACACATTCTCTCTCGTCATCCGCGCTGCCCTAAACCCTTAATTACCAACAACCGCCTCTAATGGCCCGCTAATGGAGGCGCTTCCTTTTCAACTCTGACTACCCCCTCTCCTCTGGCTCTGCCCTGTTGTACCGTCCACAGATGCATCCTTCTGAAAGACTGCAGGTTGTTGCTGTTGCATCTACTGCAAGGGAGTGCCATAGGAGTATTTTAAACTGAGTCTGTCCCCAAAACCCACACTAGTGGTCTTGCATGTCCAGTCACCAAGGTACTGTAGTAGGCAACTGTGTCCCACATCTGCAAAATCCCAACACAGTGCAAACTGGTAACTTTTATGAAAATAACTTTTTGTCATATTTGCTCCAACCGTCACCATATCCTGATAGTAGTGCATGAGACTGTGGAAAAAAAATCAGTTTCCTCTGCCTCCTTTTAGTGCCCCTATTGACATTTGAGAGATCCTGCCGCGGCCGAATAAAATCGACCAATCAGAGCCGAGGAGTCTCCGACATAGCCGTCAATTGTCTCCAGCATCACTTTTTCGTTTCGAAACTCGATCCATTTACTGTGTCCGAAGGGAACGCTAGCCGTAGAAACCTATGCGTCGACTCAAATATCACTGTCAGAATACCATTCTGGGTTTTTTTTTCTGGTTTTTGAGCAGCAGAAATGGAGATCTTAGAAGATTATCTGTATGTTATTCTCCAAAGAACTCCGAAGAACACATCAGTATTCAGAGTGAAAACTCTGAACAGAAACGCAGTGTTTATTTTTTTCTTCCTGCGCCAGGGGGAATTTTTGGTTGAGTCATTCATGAGCTCCCATATTCTACCCAATAATCCCTACTCCTTTCATAGCAATTGTAGTAAAAAGGAGAGAGATCCAGTGGGAGGATAATTTGTACAAAGTGATTTATTTTCAGCCTTGTTCCGCTCACAAGATCAGAACTTGTTGCAAATGCTTCTGGGCCCCGAGGGCGACGTCTTCATTCGCAGTGCAACTGTTTCCAACAGCTGTGCGTCAGAGTGTTAACACTGGGACGTTGCTGGTTTCCTTAAGGGGGGTGTGCCAGGGGCAAAAAAGTACAAAGTCCTGGGCCACGAGACCATTATTAGACCGTTTTGTTCCGTACATTTGAAGCATCTTCTGTTGTTGACTTTCTGGAAATTTGTTAAAAATTTATGTAAACTATTCCCCCTGCAAACGTTTTTCCATGCTTTGCGATAAATAACAGATGCCCCCAATCAAGATTTTTGCCAAACCTAACACTGATTTTTACGCACCATAATGTAACTCAACACAACCTACGTTAGCCGTCGTTTAGCCAAGCGGGACCGCGCTGCCCGCCGGCTGCTAACAGCTAACGTTAGCTAGCTCCGCTCCTGCCGATTATCTGCCTCACGCACTTTGTAAAAGTTCCACACCGTCGACACATTTTGTTTTGTTTCGGTAGCGCGTTCACACGCCTGGGCTACCACGTGTCATTTTTTTGCGGTGCGAAAGCTCCGAAAAATGCACCTTGCTCCCGGGGGAAAAAACTTGCCGCGCTTTTTCACCTCGCAATATTTGTGTTCTCTAAGAATTCATGACAATTTGAGTTTGAAAAAAATATATATTAACATGCAAATTAAGTGCAAAGGCCTTTAGGTTGGTGAATGAGACCCAAAATATTTCTGTACTGTAGCTTCTTTCTACGTATCTGTAGACACATATGCCGATATATCTGCCTTAAATCTACTAATGATATCAGCCACGGTGATGTGTTGTTTGTCTGCCGTTCGGAGGGATTCATGTTATTCCCTCAAGTGTCTCGCTCAGTCTGTAACAAATGGCAGGATTCGGCCGTGCCTGTGTGAAACATCTTAGCACAGACATCCATCATTTGGAAGCCATTGTGACATTTACCTCACCCACCAAATCAAAGCGGATATCATCCGCTGCTTCCCCACACTGCGAGGTAAACGCATGTGTACATCTTTATGCGTATCAGTGTCTTTTTTTTTTTTTTTTTTTTTTTTTTTTTTTTTTTTTTTTTTTTTTT
>NW_022280085.1:1875139-1878123 GCF_004355925.1 Anarrhichthys ocellatus | reverse complement strand
TTTTTTTTTTTTTTTTTTTTTTTTTTTTTTTTTTTTTTTTTGAGTTACACAAGTGTGCAAATTCCACCCCCTTTGTTTGCTACCCATCATGTCATTATTCGCTCCGGCAAGGCATGATTGGGACGCCGCGTTTGACAGCACAACAAACACTCATTTTCTGAAACAACATTAATGAAGCCGCCTGCAGCACCCGTGTTTGCTCATCTGTTGTTGTGTCCCAGGCCTCATTTACAAACCCATAAGATGCTGTGGGTAGGTTTTCGGATGATCTGGCGCGATGCCCAGATAATACGAGCGGCCCGGAAGACAAGCAAACCCCTGTTCCCATCTAAGCGCCCCATGAAAAATCCATTCAATCCTCTGCATCGCCCTGTTTTGTCCGATGCTGCAGCATCTCCAGCTCACCTTGGCGTGAACCCGTCGTCGCGTCGGAGTCAAAGGTGACGCTGCCTTGGCGGCGCGACATTAGTGCGATGACCCACTTTGAATCCTCGGAGGTTGAGGTTGACTGAAGTTCAGTCAGATGAAGTGGCAGTGACAATGTAGGCTTACAGGTTTTTGGTTGTGATGTCCCAAGCGGATCCCCAGGATTAGAGCCACTTAGGGCTTTGTTATGGATCCTGGGCCCTTTTAGAAGCATAAGATGATGAGCATGAATTAATTCTCTGAATGAGAATTTAACGGTGAGATTCCAGCTACTTCTCAGAGACTCATTGCTGGTTGATATTTTTGCCGGCTTTGGTCAAAGGTGACAAAGTAGTACTTGTATTCTTTTTATCTTTACTCACAATTTCTCCCAGTCTTAATAGGCTTTGTTTAGTTTTTCGTCTTTCAAAGCGGTTTCATGTCCGCTCGCTTGTCACTGGCAATGCTGTCAATTGTCCAGTGTGATCACATCTTGCATAACCTTGTAATCACCGCTTTTGTAATGTGGCCTTACCAGCCTCGTGGGTTTGTGTGCACATGAGATATTAATGACAAGGACGCTCCCGCCACATACCGCAGGTATGCTATATGCAAATGTATCCGACGTCTTTATTTTGGTGACACCCTTGAAGAATCCGGACTGTCAAGTTTTGATACAACCGCACAACCCACATGGACTTAAGTGTGAGTGCCAAATGAAGACATGTAACTAATAAAACATCAGTTTTTTTTTTTTTATATATTGTAATATCTGTTTTACTTTGTGTTACCGGTCTACCTTTCATGCTGTGACCATCCCAAAATATGTTTTTTTTTTTCAGTCCCTGATATTATTATTATTTATTTTTCCGTATCTCTTCTGTCTGTTTAACGCTGCGACCACCAGCACCCTTTTTCAGTCGCCAGGTCTTTAGATCGCTGTGAAAACACAGACAACAACGGGCTGATGGAACCTTTTAGCTCCTTTTTAAAAGTAGTAGCTGGACTGAAATGATCGCGAATATCTTAGTGGAAACCGCGTTTGAACTCTAAACCTCCCTCTAATCCAGACAATATGGACACACCGCTAACATCCCTAAACTCTGAAAACACACTGTCTAAATTCTGGGCTGTGACTAACACCTGACGTGTTGCTGGGTTGTTGCACAACACGCTGCGTATAGATTGAAGAGCTACAGAGTGTCTGGCCAGAGGACAGGGTAAAGACTCCCTGAGTGTGTCATTGACCTCCCCAGAAGACGGACAACCGCATTTGATCCGATACTGAATAGGATTGTTTCTTCAGAGAGTGGAAATAACACGGAAGGTGAACCAGGGCAGTTTATCTTTTTCTTACAGTGGCTGGAAAATCCATCGTCCTATTCAAGACACAAGCTCAAGATTCAGTATGTATTCAAATGATTTAAGATGAATGGGAAGGAACGGAACACCGTCGGTTGTAAATGTCATCTCTGAACCTGTGAGAAGAACTCGATGTTGGAGTGATGACATTTAAATCTGTAGGTGTCACGCCGCTGATTGGGCCTCCGCGTAAGGTTTCGTCGAGCGATTAGTCTGCGACCTCCCGGCTAATCAGTGTTTGGCACTGAATTAATAACAGCGGCGCTGTCGCTGTAGGGTTCGGTTACATTTTAATGAATCGGTAAAGAGACGGCTCGCCTTCAGCTTCACTTTTTCAAGATGATAATTAGGACTGCAAAATGCCACGTCTACGTGCCCGATAGGCCGATACCAAATATTCTTCATTTGAATAAATGATGGTTCTGCAAAAGATGCTGCGGACGTTCTGATGGCAAGTCAAAAAAGTTAGCTCACCCCATTTAGGTCTGATGTTGAGATGGTTTGCTGTTGGTTGATCGCAATACCAAAATTATGACTTTGATTTGACGACCTCTCAATACGGATACTGAAACGATAGCACAGCAAAAACATAAGGAAAAGTAATGGATTAATAATACATGACAGATCAATTTTATTCAAATCAAATTCTTTTTAAAAAGTATTAATTACAAAACTGTACATGGTACGCAGCAATCTGATGTCTCCTATAGTTTTAATTTAATTTAATTGATTTCTTTGCTATATATGAAACCGGATGTCACTTTTTAAACCGCTTTTCATTTTTATTTTCTGGTAAAACAGCACCCCCGCAGCATATCCGTAACAACTCAGGCGGAGTCTAGTACTGCAGCACCGGAGACGGGGAGAGGCTTCCAAAACGAAAGAAAACTCCACAAAATGATAATAAATTCAGTTGAAGTAGAAAAGCTGCTCAAGTCAGGAAGACACCACAATAAAGGGCTGTGTTGAGCCAAAGTGGTTTTAGAGGAGAGAACTCTCCGTCCGTCCGAAAACACGGTGGAGTCTGGTGAGAAGGGGGCTGACTTCCTGTTTTAACTTTATTCACAGATTTACACACAATGTCACAATAAATTAAGCGGGCACTCAAGCCATTAGAGTATTAGAGTGTGAAAGTATTTCATTAATTAAAGTAAAGAGCAGCAGATACAGAAATACTTTGCAATATGTGGGAGCACTAAAATTCTGGGTATCTCTAA
>NW_022280085.1:1873608-1875039 GCF_004355925.1 Anarrhichthys ocellatus | reverse complement strand
CCCCCCCCCCCCCCCCCCCCCCCCAAAAAAGTCTGGAAGTTACTCCACACTGTGCACTCCATCTAATAGCATATTTCAATTATAAATAAAGATAAAAAGCTATTTGCAGCATATTAAAGTATTTTCAACCTAATAATTGGTATTCTATTGTTTTATACCGACTCAAAGCCTATATTTATATAATTTCCGAAAATAGTCATGGCGCCTGCAGTCTTATTAGACCATCATTTATGAGACCAAACATATTGAAATTTGCAGACTCTGATATGTTCATGCAAAGAAGCGACGCCCCGGTCAGGGTTTTTTTTTTTTTTTTTTTTAATATCCACACCCGCCCGACTTGTTATGAGAGCCAATCCCCTCACTGCCCCAAAAATAGGCATTAATCAACGATCCCGACCGCCAACTTTATGCATTATAGTAGAAGAATTATCAAGACTGAGGACTCAGAGACGAGGACAAAGAGACACTGGTCTCTCTCTCTCTGTCTCTGTGTCTCTCTCTCTGTCTGTCTGTGTCTCTCTGTCTGTCTGTCTGTGTCTCTCTGTCTGTCTGTCTGTATGTGTCTCTGTGTCTGTGTCTCTCTGTCTGTCTGTGTCTCTGTCTGTCTGTGTCTCTGTTTGTCTCTCGCTCTCTCTCTCTGTCTCTCTCCCTCTCACGCTCACAGTAGTCGGAAGATCGAGGCTTGATTAGTGTTAAAATTACTTTGTTCTTTATTGTTGAATAAAAAGCAACCCTTCTCTCAAATCCTGTCTCACACACACGTTCCTCCCGTCCCCAAAAATACTGGATTAAAAAGCACTTTTCTTCTTGTCAAAGGAACAGCAGCACAGTATATCAACCGGCCAAAAGGTGTCCGTCCTGGTAATATGTGGGCGCACCACTAAATGACTGCATCTAGTTATTTTGATGTGAAATGATTTCTCTATGGCACATTTTCTGAAGCACTGATTTTTCTTGCAGCGTAACTGGTTGAAACTAATACATTCATTTATTTGACTCCTTACATTTTTCTGTATTTGGCCCACAATCAAAAAAAGATCCTCTGCTTCAGGGCGAGTACTGCCATTCGATATGACGAACTTCAATTGCTCCATTTATAGGGGTTCAATTCAATTTCATCCAAGATAAAAAAGAAGCGATGCGGTTAACAAAGAGCCAGCTAATAGAGGAGCCACTCCTCCTGCCAGACTTCACTGGTATTGTTCACCACTAATCAGCTTCTCTACTTTTCTTTTATAACTTCCACATCTCTGTCTCTCTCTTTCTTTCTCTGTCTCTCTCTCTCTCTCTCTTTCTGTCTGTCTGTTTGTCTGTCTGTCTTTCTCTGTCTCTCTCTCTTTCTTCTCTCTTTTTCTCTCTCTCTGCTGTAGTCCTCCGTCTCATCATTTCATCTCCCCCATCCTTTAAGCTGTCCCCTGTCCTCGTCAC
>NW_022280085.1:1872323-1873508 GCF_004355925.1 Anarrhichthys ocellatus | reverse complement strand
TGTGTGTGTGTGTGTGTGTGTGTGTGTGTGTGTGTGTGTAGGTTGATTTATGGTAGTGTGTGTGTGTGTTGCACAAACGGGGGAGTTGTTCAGCCTCCGAGTGTCTGGAAAGCAGGGTGGTACTTTCTTTTTTTTCCTTCCATTTTTGGCAGATTGCACAGGGCTCAGTTTTCGTGACTTTCATTCGGTTGCTATGCAACTGCAGGAAGGCAGTTTCCCAGTAAATAGCTTTTTACACCTCCGCTTGCCCCCTCCACCCCCACCCGTGCCTTCCTTCCCTCTCTCTCCCATTACTCCCCGCTCAACTTCCTCCAGCTGGATTTCTCCCTCCATCCTCAATTTATTTTTAGTGTGTATATATTAGTGCTGGGCAAGTTAACGCGTTATCGTGTTAACGCATTCATTAGTTAACGCCGACAATTATTTTATCGCACGTTAACACAGTTTTTTTTATTATTAAGCGGACATTTTTAACACAAGAACTGACCGGCCGGCAGCGAGTGGTGAGCAGCTGTTTGTGTGGCGTCTCTTCCTGTTTCCTTCACCTACATTCCCCTGGGTCCTAAGTCCCTCCATGTACAGCTTCTTATCACCCTCTATGTACCAACGTACATTTATTACAAATACCACACATATTACGGTAATCAGCGTAATATGACCAAAATACCAAAAAAAGCAACAAAGAAATGATTCATTTAATTTATTTTTTTAGAGTTTTTAAAGTTGTTTTGTTTGGAATATGTATAAGAAGCATCATTTAGTTATCGCTACTGAGAATTTAACAAATGTTAAAAGAAAAAAACATGACGTAGATAGGTTTGCAGTTTTCAACTTGTATATTTCAAATTGCATCTATTACACACATGTAGATAAAGTTGTGAACACCGGCTGAATATCTATTATCAGAATCATTATAACTGTATTTTAACTGCTACTGTGTAAAAAGGGAATACTGCTGTTAAAAATGACCTTATTTGTTTAAAGTGTTTGCAAACCAAATGTTATTGCACTTTTGTTAATATAGCAGTACTTTTAAAATAAAAGTGCGCAATACACTACTTTTGAATTCATTATTGAATTTTGAGCATAACAATGCGATCAATCGCAAAAAAATCATGCGATTAATCGTTGCCCAGCACTAGTGTATACATGTTTTTGTTTTTTTTCTTCCAAACGATCCGTTCA
>NW_022280085.1:1836830-1872223 GCF_004355925.1 Anarrhichthys ocellatus | reverse complement strand
GTGTGTGTGTGTGTGTGTCTGTGAATTCTGCACAGTATACATTGAGCGTGCCCCTCACCCACACACAAGCACTCTGTGCACAGATGTGAATACCAGCTTCAGTGCGTGTTGTTTTGACACAAGCGAATGTCCTAAATTTCTATTTGCACTTTCCTATACGTCAGCGCTGGTGTGTGTGTGTGTGTGTGTGTGTGTGTGTGTGTGTGTGTGTGTGTGTGTGTGTGTGTGTGTGTGTAAGTCTCCTGCGGCTGTCGTCACGCTATACATGCCTCCTGTATGTGCGTGTGTCCTCACGTGGCCCTCTGTGCTGGATCAGTGCTGTCTGTCTGCAGTCACTTCAGCCGGTAAATATTGACTCTGGTCGAGGATAAAGAGCACGAGCAGAGACGTGTCACCGTTGGAGAATGAAATGATCGGGGGGGGGGGGTTAAAAAGCTGCACGAGGCTACTTTATCAGTAATCACTTCTACTTCCTCATCCAGGGTTCAGTCCGCTAACGTGGTCCGTATGCATGTGTGCATTAGCACATACTGGATAGGCTCCACAATGAAGGCCTTCCAATTATAAGTCACATTGTGCAGATGGACCATTGAGCTAATTGGCTGCAACAGACATCTTATTTATTTATTTTTTCATTAAATTAACAAGGAAAAGGCCAACACAATGCAAATAAAATATGACACACTGAAAACAGCATGTGTACATATTTTAATGGAAAATGATTTGTTGTTGGAATTCAATGGCAGTATATTAACATATTATCATTCAAGGGGATGGTAAATTATAAATGTGTGAGTGTGTGTATATATGTATATATATATTTTAGAATGTATTATTGTATACAAATAAATACATAATTTGATTATTCTTTATTCATATAAAAGATATATATATGTTTTTCACAATATGGTTTAATGGTTTATGCTACATGTGTTAGTATAACAGTCCCACTTTCTAATAATGCACCTCCTCATAAAAGGCTTAACTAATGGCAACACTCATTACGTATCACCAGAGGAATATTGATCAGTTGCAACCAATTAACTTCAGATTAAGAGCTGTAGGCAGGTTGTAAAAACTCCCAGACCCTAAAGCCTTCTCACTCTCTAAATAGCAAGTCATTAAAACTTCTTCCTCACAGCAGTACAGGCCTACAGTTGTTAATGAGCTGTTACTGAGTTTGAATCAATTAGATATCAGCTCCTGATGCTCTGTGCTCTGTTTCATTGTATAATTTGCTGCACTGTCATTCTTCCTACAGCAGGAAACACTGTTTCTATCTCCACCTCACTCTCCGCTCATCTATCATCTTTATGTGCACTGTTGCTCAGGTCTCGCTGACTCGGTGTCCGTTCTGCTGTCTGCTTGTTTATTTCTACGACGCTAACAACTTCATTCCATCATTATTATTATTATTATTATCGCGTTAGAAACATTTTCTTTTTTCTATAGACCCTTACAGGACCAGCCGTCTCTCAGCGCTCATCTTTCCTCTGTGTGATGAACCGGTCGTGTGGAATTTAGATGTTTTTGCTGAGTGCAGCTTTCTTTCTCCTGAGCCCCCGCAGGCGTTTCTTGTCCCTGAACCGTTGTGTCTGACGGTAAATGGTGTCAAACCGGTCCTCGTCAGGAAGCAGCAGGCGCCCGCTGAACTCTGTCACTCCTTCCAGTCCTGAACATTTGCACACCGTCTTTTTGTTTCTCTCTCTCACATCGAAGATACACGAGCCGATTGAAGAATCTAATCCACAGTTCTAGTTGGGGAATCTCCTCTGTCACAGGATGGGATTCGTTTTTCCATCTTTGAAACTCGAGTGAGGAGAGAACAAGCAGTCGTGGATACTTGGTAGCCGTGACAATTTTTCAATTTGCGATAATTAGTCCATGTTTTCAGTTTGTGTGGTGATGCTCCCATGTGGCAAAAGAAATATATATAAATCAATGCTGCTTTGAGGGTTTCATTTCATTATTTTCCAGTTGCAACGTTGAATAAATTGAAAACATTTAGAACCGTTATTAGAAGCCAAGATAATTGTACTGCTTTACTTTTTCTCTCTCTCTCTCTCTCTCTCTCTCTCTCGATATTACATTTCTACATAATTGCCTGTTTGGTGGAGGTGCCTGATTCACAAAACTAGTCAGAAACTTGTGGAATCAGTAGAGCTTGATAACAAATGAATTAACTAGAAAATTCCTAAAGAAATTTTGACAGTGTGGCTTCTACTGCCCGAAAAAAATCGCAATATATACACACGCCAACGTTACCGGTAGTGTCATTCAGGTTCAATTGAGATTGCACTACTCTCTTTTCTGCATTTTAGATTCATACTCTTGGATTGAATCTTGTAGTTGTGGGGCTTTTATTTTGAGAGAGAGAGAGACAGACAGACAGACAGACAGACCAGTGATTTTGAACAAAACCCGTGCCTCTTTTTAACAAATTAGCAGGAGTCTGACTGCCAAAATATGGGTACCGTGAGAAAGATAAGACTCTGGCAAACGCGCTGATGTGTTTTTTATGTTTGTGGTGTTAAAATTGTGAGCTCCAGAGCAATAGACAAAACTGGTACCGTCTACTTTCTTTGAGAAATTAGTGGTGAGATTTAACATGGAGCAGTTGGTTGGAGTTCATGTCGCTCTGCGGCTCTTTGAGCCAAATGTGTAAGTCCGTTGGATTCCATAGACACTTTACTGCGACCAGCACAACATTTCGAAGCTTTTTGGCCAAAATGGTGTTTTAAGAGTAAAAATTGTGGGAGCTGGAGCAATTTGTTTGGAAAAATCACAGAATATTTTCCTGCTCTGCTCCACTCTAACAGTTATGCTCTCACTCTAGCTCTTAACGAGCCGTCCAATACACACCCATTATAAAATCTGAAACGGACCCAAAATTTTCCTGAAACTTAATCTGTGACTTCATGAAAACTGTGCTAGCTATCAAAATGTCCCTTTGGCTCAATAAATTGCAGCGTTTTGTCTACGTTTTAAACTTTGAATCATGTTTCTACGTTAATGTATGGCTAGTCAATATGGGCCCAAAGTTAAGTGTTTTTTTTAGCTCTCTTCACGCCGAAACCCTCTCTCTCCTCTCTGTCTATCTTTCTGTCTGTCTCTCTCTCTCTCTCTCTCTCTCTCTCTCTATCTTACAGTCGTTCAGGTTTTAGATATTTTTAGAGGATTTTCCCCTCTATCTATCTCAATTGAACCTGAATGACACTACCGGTAACATTGGCGTGTGTATATATTGCGATTTCTTCGGGCAGTAGAAGCCACACTGTCAAAATTTCTTTAGGAATTTTCTAGTTATTATTATTATTATTATTAAGCCCGCAGGATTACAGTCAGTGTGCTTTGGCGCTTGTGCTACAAAGCCACACTGAATTATAAATGTTTAGATTGTTTTTTTTCCTCCTAATTAAGCTGCATAATGTGTTCCAAAGCAAACAGCACACGCACAGCCCTCCCACTCACTGCTGGAAAGTCACACTGAAGATCCGAAATTAGTAGAATGGTAGACCCGCTCTCATCAACAGTCTCATTTTGCGCCAAGATTCAGCTTGAACTCCTCGCCCCCTGACTGATAATCGGACACGCCCCCTCTGTTTGCGGCCCCGCAGATCGGCTTTCTGCGCTGACTCAGCGGCCTCACTTCAGTCCACTCATACCGCTCCCGTCTCGGTTTTTGCACTGGCCCGACTTTCCTGCTGCTCTTATTTACCCAACCCGGCGTGTGTCCGGAGTCCACAGCGCCGTGGACCGAGTGGGTCTTAAGGAGCGGCAGGCCTCACAGTGGGGGACGGACTCCACGCTCAGCCACTGCGGTCAAGTCAGCAGACACTCAGATCTCCGTGGTCAACTCAGCAGACACTTCAATTGTAGTGCACCTATACGCTGAAACTTACGGTAAACGCAACCAAACGGCACAGATCGAGAGCGAGCGAAGAATTTTGCAAAGTTAGCGAAAAGATTAACGTGAGACAACTTCCGGTTTTCTACAGACGAACATCCGGTTTTCAGAATAAGATGCCAACAAAGTATACATATTGCATAATGAAATTAGATTAAATGAATTATATTCACATTAAGTATAAAACATGCTACCTGCATCTCCTGAGTTAAAGGGAAAATACACCTAAATTGTGCGTAAAGTGTCTTTATTCTTTGATTTGAGGGTTGCTGGAAGTTAATAATACCTGACTGACGGTCAATTAAGATATTTTACAAAGCAAAAACTCTGAACTGAATTTGTATCTTCAAATGGCACATTTTTTAAATGTTTAAGGTGCTATAAAAATGTTTTTCTCAATAATTCCACACAATGACTAATGCATATATGTTCAGGACAAAAATGGTTAATATCACAATATTTAAGGTGCTACAAAAATATTTTTCTCAATAATTCCAGACAATGACTGACATGTATGTGTTGGGGACGTCGTTGACTCCACCCACACTGAAAATAAGACATTTTTACTGTCCCAATTAAGAGATATTTCAAATTAAAGCTCATACATTTGAATTGAGAAAATATCTAATAAATGAATATTTGGTGTAATAAAAAGTATTTTCTCAATAAGTCCAGACAATGACTGACATGTATGTGTTGAGGACGTCATTGACTCCACCCACACTGAAAATTAGACATTTTTACTGTCCCAATTAAGAGATATTTCAAATTAAATCTCATACATTTGTACCCAGAAACGGGTACATTTCTGAATATTTGAGGTGCTATAAAATCTATTTTCTCAATAATTCCAAACAATGACTCATGCATATAAGTTGAGGAAATCTCTGACTACACATACACAGAAAATTAAACATTTTTACTGTGGTAATTAAGAGATTTTTTAAAGTAAATGTCCTACATTTGTTCCAAGAAATATCCAATAACTGAATATTTGAAGTGTTTCCTCAATAATTCCAAACAATGGTTAATGTATACAGGTGCATCTCAATGAATTAGAATATCATCGAAAAGTTAATTTATTTCAGTAATTCAATTCAAAAAGTAAAACTCATATATGATATAGATTCATTACACACAAGGTGATATATTTCGAGTGTTTATTTAATTTAATGTTGATGATTATGGCTTACACCTAATAAAAACCCCAAATTCTGTATCTCAGAAAATTTGAATATTACATAAGACCAATTTAAAAAAGGTTTTTTTAATACAGAAATGTTGGCCTACTGAAAAGTATGTCTATGTACAGTTTAAAGTATGCACTCAATACTTGGTCGGGGCACCTTTTGCATGAATTACTGCATCAATGCGGCATGGCACGGAGGCGATGAGACTGTGGCCCTGCTGAGGTGTTATGGAAGCCCAGGTTGCTTTGATAGGGGCCTTCAGCTCATCTGCATTGTTGGGTCTGATGTCTCTCATCTTCCTCTTGACAACACCCCATAGATTCTCTCTGGGGTTTAGGTCATTCAAGAATTTGGTTGAGAATCACAAGGAGTGAACTGCGGCTGGAGTCGGTGTTCAAGAGCCACCACACACAGACCTATCCAGGACATGGGCTACAACTGTCGCATTCCTTGTGTCAAGCTACTCCTGAACCAGAGACGTAAGAAGTGTCTTACCTGGGCTAAGTTGCCTGAGCTAAGTTACCTGGACTAAGGAGAAAAAGGACTGGACTGTTGCTCAGTGGTCCAAAGTCCTCTTTTCAGATGAAAGTCAATTTTGCATTTAATTTGGAAATCAAGGTCCAGAGTCTGGAGGCAGAGTGGAGAGGCACACAATCCAAGTGTCTTGAGGTCCAGTTTGAAGTTTCCACAGTCAGTGATGATTTGGGGAGCCATGTCATCTGCTGGTG
Organism: Anarrhichthys ocellatus; assembly: GCF_004355925.1. Lineage (NCBI taxonomy): Eukaryota > Metazoa > Chordata > Actinopteri > Perciformes > Anarhichadidae > Anarrhichthys > Anarrhichthys ocellatus. The sequence continues at coordinate 1,866,398 of NW_022280085.1, read as the reverse complement.
TTGGTCCACTGTGTTTTATCAAGTCCAAAGTCAGTGCAGCCTTCTACCAGGAAATTTTAGAGCACTTCATGCTTCCCTCTGCTGACAAGCTTTATGGAGATGCTGATTTCATTTTCCAGCAGGACATGGCACCTGCCCACACTGCCAAATGTACCAATACCTGGTTTAATGACCACGGTATCGCTGTGCTTGATTGGCCAGCAAACTCGCCTGTCCTAAACCCCAGAGTGAGTCTATGGGGTGTTGTCAAGAGGAAGATGAGAGACATCAGACCCAACAATGCAGACGAGCTGAAGGCCCCTATCAAAGCAACCTGGGCTTCCATAACACCTCAGCAGTGCCACAGTCTCATCGCCTCCGTGCCATGCCGCATTGATGCAGTAATTCATGTAAAAGGAGCCTCGACCAAGTGTTGAGTGTATACTGTACATGGACATACTTTTCAGTAGGCCAACATTTCTGTATTAAAAATCCTTTTTTTAAATCGGTCTTATGTAATATCTAATTTTCTGAGATACGGAATTTTGGGTTTTTATTAGCTGTAAGCCATAGCCTAACCATCAAAATTAAAAGAAATAAACACTCGAAATATATCACACTTTCGATGATATTCTAATTCATTGAGATGCACCTGTATACATCAATCATTGTTTGGAATTGTTGAGGGAATACTTTTTATAACACTTCAAATATTCAGAAATTACCTGTTCCTCGGTACAAATGTATGACATTTACTTTTAAATATCTCTTAATTGGTACAGTAAAATTGTTTAATTTTCAGTATGGATGGAGTCCAAGATGTCTTGAACAGATATGCATCAGTCATTATCTGGAATTATTAAGAAAATCCTTTTTATAGCACCTTAAATATTATGAAATTAACTTTTTGAACGTTCAAAAGAAGGACTTATATTTTGGAAAATCTCTTAATTGGGAAAGTAAAAATATTTGATTATTAGTATAGTTAGAGATGTCATGAACACATATGCACTAGTCATTGTCTGGAATTATAAAGAAAACTCTTTTTATAGCACCTCAAATATTCAGTTATTGGATATTTCTTGGAACAAATTAATTTGTCCATTAATTTAATGGACATTTACTTTAAAAAAATCTCTTCATTACCACAGTAAAGATTTTTCATTTTCTGTATATGTGTGGTCAGAGATTTCCTCAACTTATATGCATGAGTCATTGTGTGAAATTATTGAGAAAATAGTTTTTATAGCACCTCAAATATTCAGAAATGTACCCGTTTCTTGGTACAAATGTATCAGTTTTAATTTGAAATATCTCTTAATTGGTACAGTAAAAATGTCTAATTTTCAGTGTGGGTGGAGTTAACGATGTCCTCAACACATGTATATCAGTCATTGTCTGGACTTATTGAGAAAATACATTTTATCACACTTCAAATATCCATTTATTAGATATTTTCTCAATTCAAATGTATGAGTTTTACTTTGAAATATCTCTTAATTGGTACAGTCAAAATGTCTTATTTTCTCTATGGGTAGAGTCAACGATGCCTTGATTACATATACATCAGTCATTGTCTGGAATTATTGAGAAAAATATTTTTGTAGCAGCTCAAATATTGTGATATTAGCATTTTTTTGTGCTGAACATATATGCATTAGTCATTGTGGGGAATTATTGAGAAAAACATTTTCATAGCACCTTAAAAATTTCAGAAATTTGCCATTTGAAGATATACATTCAGTTCAGAGTTTTTGCTTCGTAAAACATCTTAATTGACTGTCAGTCAGGTATTATTAATTTCCAGCAACCCTCAAATCAAAGAATAAATACACTTTACGCACAATTTAGGTGTATTTTCCCTTTAACTCACAAGATGATGGTATCATTTTTTATAGTTATTGGAATATAATTCATTTAATCTCATTTCATTATGCAATATGTATACTTTGTTGGCATCTTATTCTGAAAACCGGATGTTCGTCTGTAGAAACCGGAAGTTTTCACGTTAATCTTTCCGCTAACTTTGCAAAATCCTTCGCTCGCTCCCGTCCTGTGCCGTTTTAGTTGCGTTTACCGGACGTTTCAGCGTATAGGTGCACTACAATTGAAGTGTCTGCTGACTTGACCGCAGTGCTCAGCCAGCCTGACATGAGGGAAAAACCGTTTCAAAGGACGCCCCCCCCCCCCCCCCCCTTTACGATCTACTATCCGACTGTAAGGATGTGACTGCGTGTGGCAGCCATTTTTAAACACTTTTAAGACAGCGGTAACCCCCCGCCCCACCACACACTCCTTTCATCTTAGACCTATTCTAGACAGCAATCAGCGACATTTTACAAAAGGAAAAAAGCAATTCAAATATAGTCCTGTCTGCCAAGTGATTTGGCTCGTGTGTGTGTGTGTGTGTGTGTGTGTGTGTGTGTGTGTGTGGAGATACTTTGCTGTGCTCGAGCCGCAGGTGCGTCTCGGCTGCGGTTCTCACTGGAAAAGATGATCAAAAAGATCCAGATGTGTTCACTCCGTTTTAATGAGGAGCGGAGAAAGGGGAGGACGTTTGAAGACGACTGCATGAAGAAGCCGTCATTTCACTCGCTCGATATTTACAGCCAGCCTTAATGGGCCACTTAATTTGGGCTCCGTTTATTTTCTATCCAGGATGTTGGGCTCTTTAGACTGCAGGTTCATTATGCTGGTTTGGAAAGGCTTTTTTTGGAAAGTGTTGCGTTTTTTAAAAAAAAGCCATTTTCCGAGTTCACTCATCTCATCAATTCAAGCCCTGTATAAACCATATGATATGGTTTATTACATTTTATCACAGGAGTTATTGACTTTGCAGTGGCCTAAAGACAGTTGAAATAAAAAATAAAAAATCACTTAAGATGTTATTTCTCTGACTTTTTATGTCTGCCCGCCGGCAACAGCAATATTTCCGGACCGTCCGTCCGGAATTCTACCACTTGAACGCCGTCTGTTATTCTACAGATGATCAGTGCCAAATCACACAGCTCTTTGCAGGAAAGTTGCGAAGGGTATTCTTAGGGAATAACAATAATAGTTTATGGACCAGTTAAATCGAGCGTTAGCTTCCTTTCTTTGCTGTCGTAAATCTTTCCATCCGAATGACATTTGCTAATCTGAATACTTATTCCTTTGCGAGCATGAAAGCACTCCGTTTGTGCTCTCACACCAGCGAAGCAGCGCGACGCCTCCAAGGCACACTTGTCATTTTGAGCCACGCTTGATATTTCAGCATTGTTAAACTCACTGCATGGTCTTCTTCTGATGTCTATCGTATATTATTACAGTTCCTCTTTCTCTTGTAGCTCAGCGGTGAGATTGTCGTATCTGTCTCTTGAGATATCAGTGAAACAGAATTACAGGGAGCATTTGATCCAGCCCGGTATTCTCTCCGATTTTAGTGCGTTTTCTGTGATACCCTTCAGATAAAGAGGGGGAGAGATACGTTTGCGGGCCGGCTATCGCATGTGGGAACGCTCCAGTGAGTGTTGAACGCTGTCAGGGAAACATCCATCACACTCCACATCAGGAGCACCACACCCGACACGGGAGGAGAGCCGGGGATGTTATCCGACTTTAAGAGGCGCTGTATTGTTAATACAGGGTCGCGTGCCCGGCCTCCTTGTTTCCCCCTATAGTTTCATATGTACAGGGTAGTGAGTAGACGGCTCTGTCTCCACATCACTCTGCAGTGCCGCACACTGACTAACAAGCATGTGATCCTAATTTTACAGCCCAGTTACTTACCAAATTTAAAAAAGGACACATGCAATTGGAGCTTCAAAGCAGTGAAAGCCATTTTCAATTAATTTCACAGATAAGTGCTCTTATCTTTTTCTGCTTTTTGAAGCGTTTCTCGTCGTAGTAAAAGCTGGGCCCCAAATTTTTATTTTCCTAAATTCCGTATAATTTTTTCTGTTAATGTTCCTGAATTCAGCACATGAGAAAATGTATCTAATCATGAGGGGAATGTCTACAATTTCAACAAGTTTCTTCAATTTCATTCCAGTTTTTTTTTTTTTTTTTTTGTGTGTTACTTACACGCGCCCCCCCCCCCCCCCTTGTTTCCCCCCTTCACCCCTTTCCCGCGCTCTCTTTGGCTTGCCCCCCCCCCCCCCCCCGACAGATCGGGTATTCAGCCTGCTGTGTGACGCTCCTTTGAACAGCGAGCGCCAAGCAAACGGCAACTGACAAAACGTTTTTTATTATGCCTCCACGCCGACGACAGAAGTGGTCAGAGGCGTTATGTTTCTGCGTTGCCCGTCCGTCTCATTCTCATGAACGCTCAAGAATGCCTCGAGGGAATTTCCTCAAAATTCAGTATTCGGTAAAAACGTCCACATGGATTCAAGGATGAACTGACTAGATTTTGTGCGACCACACAAAAGATGATTTTGGCCTCAACTCAAAAATGTATTTGCTAAGTAGGAGTTTTTAACAAAGGGTGGGGTAATGTGGAGAAAGTCAAATATCACGATATTATCGGCCAAATAGCGACACATCGTAGGGTTGACTATCAGTGACACTGTATTTACACAGTGAGAGTTTTGGTAAATAATCATCAGTAACGGTAAGAAAAGGACATCACTTTACTGTAATGCAGCCTTTAAAACCAGGAAAATACAACACTAATATTGCAATACACAAAATCTGAGACGGTATCTAGTCTCATATAATCAAGATATCGATATAATGCTCAGCCATAATTACACACAAATGTCTAACAGATGAAATGATGAAGTGACGACATTTCGGACGGACGTGGATGCAAACTGCTACTTCACTGGTCGGAGGAGGCTGTAATCCTGGTTCAGTTTGGTATAATTGATTTAGAGTATTGTTGCACTGCTCAGGAAGAAGGTCTCACACACACTTGGCTGCGTTCCCACAGTTGCTTCTGCGGAGTGTGTGTGGGCGGGCTGGTGGGTATTTTCTAGGCTCCAAATGCCATGCACGTCTAAAATCGTAGGAAAATAGATACATGGTGAAAAAAAGCCCTAGATACGAGCACCGTAAGACCTCATCACTACCTCCTGCCAATATTGAGACAGAGCCTCAAGCAAGACACTGTGCCCAGTACACACACACACACACACACACACGCATGCTGTTCCAGGTCAGGGTGCCAGTCTCTTTACTAGTAAAATACGTGTCAGCAGCCACAGAGACAATGAAAACAACAAGGTTATTGATGCCTGGAGGATTTCTTCACATTTTTTGGTTTCCTGCCTCATCTCTTCAAAAGTCTTCAGGTCAAAGGTCGGTGTGAGATACAGAACGGGTCATCAGCCCACTCTCTGGCAAACCAGCCCGTAAACGCCCAATTTGACGAGTCCAAAAAAATTCTTAATTACGCAGTGAGAAAGTGGAGAAATGCTGAAAACTTTAAAATGCTGTGACAGTAAAATAAGTAAAAGGTATAAATTTGGAGTGGTACTTTCAGAAAATAAAATTTTAAGTTTGGAGGTATTACATACACAATGACACTTTTTCTTTTTTGTCTCATGGGGCACATACCGTACCTTGAATTCGGAGGGCAGTTTTGCCCTTCGCCCCCCCCCCCCGAATATATTTCTGACGTTGAGACGATTAGTGTGTTTGCGGAGCACTGTTGGATGCCGTAGTCAGAAGGGAGACGGTATTGTAACTGCAGACAAAAGAGAAATAAGGACAAACAACGCGTTCCCTATGCTGTTTGTGGCACTCGTTCCTACTTTAGAAATGTCACAGATATATAGTTTATATAGACTTGCCTGGTTATTTTAACAACTAACAATTTCTCATTTGTTCCTATTGCCTCTAAAACATGTAGCGCACCACTATGAATGGCTGTACGATGATATGGAATAGCATTAGCTGTGATATAGGATTTAATTTTTATTGCCTAATTCCCATGTTCACCAGTGCAGAGGTGTGCCTCATTGATTATTTTTTTTTATAGTTTTTTGGACAACGGAGCTCTATGGCACAGACTAAAGGGATACTACTCAGCACAAAAGGCTTTGGATACACAGACAATACTTGTTATTTAGAAAATATAAAGAAAAAAAAAGAAAAAACACTGTCAGCCTTATCCTTGAATGTCTTAAATCAAGAGAAATGAAATCGCAAATATTGCACATCTCTAGCCACTCATCCACCGGCTCCCCCCCCCCCCCCCTTCCTAGTTCTGTTTTCCATCCAATCCATTTCTTTTTCTCACTTTCCAACAGCCAAATGGTCAGTAGTTTTGGCGACGGATGGCCTTTTTTTTCCACGTTCCACACAGCCAATTTGGCAGCCAAACGGGGCTCTTTTGCATTCTGGCACTCGCACTATATTCTGTATGAAAGCAGCCTGTCACTGTAGCTGGTGGAGAAAGGAAGTCTCTTATTCCTCCTGCTTACAGAATGATACATATTGTACATAACGATCCCCGCTCTCTCTCCTTCCATCTTCCTTCATGAGATTAATCTTGGTGTGTCTTTCATATGGCGTTCCCTGCTGCCGGTTAATTAGTCCCTCTCCCGAACTCTCATTTGTTTAGAAGTGGTGTCCTGGAGGTGCTGTCGTTCCTTCAGTAGTTTGTTTGTTTTTTCCCACAAATTAGAAGTGAAAGGAGGAGAAAGCGGACAGGTGTGTGTAGATGTGCGAACCTCGACTTATCACACTTTAGTTACCAAGGTGACTCATTGGTGGCAAGGCCCCCCCTTGGAATTTGATTGGCCCTCCAATGGTGCCCTTCCAACCAAAGTCAGATGGTAAGTAGTTGGCCTTTTAGTATCGTAGATGAATTACTGAACACGTATATGGTGTACAGGCCCAGTGGCCGCTGGACCAGAACCTCTGCATGAAGTGACTCAGTTAACATTGCTTTTTTCGTTTGTAATAAAATGACAACAAAGGGACACAAAATGACCACAAAGAGACACAAAATGACCACAAAGAGATACAAAATGACCACAAAGGGATACAAAATGACCACAAAGGGAAACAAAATGACCACAAAGGGAAACAAAATGACCACAAAGAGATACAAAATGACCACAAAGGGAAACAAAATGACCACAAAATGACCACAAAGGGAAACAAAATGACCACAAAGAGACACAAAATGACCACAAAGAGATACAAAATGACCACAAAATGACCACAAAGGGAAACAACATGACCACAAAGACACACAAAATGACCACAAAGAGATACAAAATGACCACAAAGAGATACAAAATGACCAAAGAGACACAAAATGACCACAAGGAGATACAAAATGACCACAAAGAGATACAAAATGACCACAAAGAGATACAAAATGACCACAAAGAGATACAAAATTACCACAAAGAGAAACAAAATGACCACAAAGAGACACAAAAACAATGAAGACAAAGATAACCAGTCTGGACCCCCAATTCTAAAGTTTTTAAACCCGCCCCAGGTGGGTTCAAGTGCACCTTGCTTAAATTGAATATATGAGTTGTGTGTGAGTGTAGGTGTTTTTATGCCCCTGCCTGTCCTATTTACTGTTAATGTATGGACGAGTGGTGCTCATGCAGTTAAGAGGGCTTAAAGCTCACCCGGGCAAATAGAAGGTATTCAAATAAATAGGTTGACTGCGAGTCTAAAGAAATGTTCTAGAAATAGAGGACGGACCTTGATTCTGTTGGTTGCCTCCATTTGTGTGTCTTGAGGATGAACATACCTGTTTGTCTATATGACGAGTACAAAGAGAGGTGTGTGTGTGTGTGTGTGTGTGTGTGTGTGTGTGTGTGTGTGTGTGTGTGTGTGTGTGTGTGTGTGTGTGTGTGTGTTGCGTGGGTGACAGACCCAACCCAAGAGCAGCTTGCACAGATGGAGGAAGATTAACAGGGTGTGTGAGTGTGTGTGTGTATGTGTCTGTATATTTTGTGCATTCAAATGTGGGTTGCCAACAATAGATTTTCCCATCCAGTAGCCGATTTGCATACTGAGCAAGAACCGTAGCTTTTGTTGTTGCAGAATGAACTCAATGCATTAGAGCATTCGCCTCCATTGCCCCTACAGAGCCATTGTGGCGTGCAGGGACACCACATCACTGCTCACTGTTGCTTTGTGAATCACTTTTCTTGTGTTTTTTTTTTTTTTTTTGACAACATAGGAGAAATCCAACATTAGTATGCATGTAAATGCAACCAAGAGCCATCACAGCTTGACAGATGTTCTTAGCCATGATTATTTATCCTGACACACACAGTACGTGCTTTACCACTCCTGATGTACCCCACCGCTGTATCCCATTAAGATCAACGCCCAGCCCCATCATGAATCCGAGTATGAGAAAGGAGCACCCATGTTAAAATTCTCTGCTCGCCCTCTGTCCCATCTCTTGCATTATGCATTGCGTCATGCCTCTGCACTGTGTTGCTTTTAAAGCAGGTTTTTTTTTTTTTAAAGCTTCCATCTGTTTATTTCATGTCTCTTATCTGGGTCCCGTGCCAGATGGGCTAAGTCAAGGGCAACTGGACTTGCCTTAAGTTATTGAAGACTCTCGTCCAAAAGGCTTCTTCGGTTCTGGTTGACTGGTGGGCATTCAACCTCTGTAAGGATCTGACAAAGATGTTTGTAAAATGGACGGGCTTTAAATGCCTGGGATTCCCCGCCAGTCTATTGGGACTGATGAAGCCTTTCGGACAAGAGGCGAAACTTACAATCTTGGCAAAGTAGCCCAGATGTCCTTTTCCCTAGCTGCATCCTCCATATCCCGCTGGGGGGACCTGAGGTATCCCCTGGTCAGATGGGATATGTACTCCCCTCCGGGTTGTTCTGGGTCTGCCCCGAGGGTCTCCTGCCTTCGCACTTCATCTAACCCTCACTCGGGAGCTAGGCCTCAAGATGCTTGAACCTTAACCTGAATGCTTAACCTGGGTATAGCAGCGTGTTCGCATTGCAGACAGGGCAACCCAACAGCGCACCACGGTTTCAGGCTCGGAGGTGTTGACTCTCTCTGCAGCGGCTTCATACTGGTCTCTCAAATGGTCCAAGTGGAAACTAGATAATATTCCTCAAGGAACCAACACTTCCATTTATTTGACAAGGACTTCTGCTGGTAGTGCAGCTTCTGAATATTATCTCTCCGAAGGGACGGCAGAAGAACAAGGCGCAGCATCATTACAGCGCTGCAGAGCCTCTTAGAGAGATGGTCAGTGTGGATAATTGGGTCATTAAACTGTGACTTTTACACGGGAGAATGCTCCTCATTTCCCATTTGCTCCAGACAGTTAAGATTGGTTTCAATTAACCGTGACCATGATCTTTCCCTAACCTTTACCGAGTGGTTTTTGTGCCGGAACCTGAGCTAATATCAACCGCTGTAGTGGCAGATCAGAAAAACACTCGGTAAATAATTGTTATCTGTGCTAGTGGCAGGTCCACCACTTCAACTACTGATTGCAATGCCGTGCCATTTTGTACAGACAGTCTTGGCACCCAGACGATTAGTCCTACTGTCGTTGGGGATCCCCCTGACTTATACCACATTTTGGTTCAGAGGGAAATATCTGCGACAGATATTCAAGGTACATTCGAATGACCTTCCCTTTAGCGCCACCCATGAGTTTGCCACATTGGCTTTTCATCGAAATATCTTGACAAATATTAGAAAGGTTGCTGAGAAATTTGGTTGTGATATTTATGGTCCCCAAAGGATTAATTGTGCTTTGATTCCTCAACACTCAAGTAGCTCACTCCTCAATCATCAGCTCGAAATTTCAATTTGTCCGATACTTTGATTTACAACCAAATACAGTTTGGTGCTGATTAGCCAAATGTTGGCATGCAAACATGCTAAACTCAGGATACTAGAAAGGTATCGCAATACAGTGCCATTAAAAAGGTTTTGACACCCCATTTTATTACTACAGGTACATTTTAGAATGATCATGTTTTAATAAGAGCCGTAGGTTATTTCCCGGAGGGCAGTGTGTGTGTGTGCGCAGCGCTGTCTTTTAGAGGACTGCGTGAGGATCGGTTTGAACTTTGCATCCGGTCAAGAACTAGACTTCGGGTCCCAAGATTCACCAGAAGGATGGAGTCACCAAATTAAGCTGAAAAGAAGATTAAAGATCCTGCACTGAGCTGGTGTCTCTGCATCAGCAGAACTCCATTAAAAGAAACAAGGAAAATAACAACACAGCTCTAATCACATGAACTAAAGTAAAGGAGACGTCGGATTACTGCACACCTCGTTCATTTTTTAAGAAATACAATTTAACATTTTTAATTAATAAAGAAATAATTTAAAGTTGTTCCATCATCTATTATTCCATTACTTTTCCTGATGTTTTTATTTTCAGTACCGAGATATTTCGACAGGGTTTCATACCAAAGTCATAATTTTGGTATCGTGACAATTGTGATTTGAAAGCATCATAACTGCGCAATTGATGGACTTCATCTTACATTCAGGAAGTCACTGGAAAGAAAGTGCCGATAGAGGCACCAGATCAGAGAAATTGGTGATGTGGGCATGGTAGGAAATTTACATATTTTTTAGGGGGCAATTTTTGCCCCCACTGAATGAAATCCAGCGGCATTTAAAAAAGAATTGGGGGCACTTTTTGAAACTTATAAAATAACATTTAACCTTTGTTCAAAATAATAAATATACTTATTTAGGCTTACAGTATATGAGCAATTGTCATCAAATGGCAATAATAAGACTATTGGGTAGTATTCTACAGGTTCAAAGTGTTTTCTTAGTTTTTTGAACAAAAAACAAACAGAAAACATAAATCAGACAATCATATTCAATTTTATTCTTATTTCTTTGTGGTTATTTATTGTTATTACATTTTTTAAACAACTATTAACAATTATTAAGTCAACGATGCCTTGATTACATATACATCAGTCATTGTATGGAATTATTGAGAAAAATGTTTGTAGCACCTCAAATATTGTGATATTACCCATTTTTGTCCTGAACATCTGCATTAGTCATTGTGTGGAATTTTTGAGAAAAACATTTTTATAGCACCTTAAAAATTTCAAAAATGTGCCATTTGAAGGTACAAATTCAGTTCAGAGTTTTTGATTAGTAAAATATCTTAATTGACTGTCAGTCAGGTATTATTCATTAGCAACCCTCAAATCAAAGAATAAAGACACTTTACACACAATTTAGGTGTATTTTCCCTTTAACTCACGAGATGCAAGGAGCATGTTTTATACTTAATGTGAATATAATTCATTTAATCTAATTTCCATTATGCAATATGTATACTTTGTTGGCATCTTATTCTGAAAACCGGATGTTCGTCTGAAGAAACCGGATGTTGTCTCACGTTAATCTTTCCACTAACTTTCAAAGTCCTTCGCTCGCTCCCGATCTGTGCCGTTTGAATGCGTTTACCGTGAATTTCAGCATATAGGTGCACTAGCATTTAAGTGTCTGCTGAGTTGACCGCAGTCACAGGTCTGATGAAGAAGCGCTCCATTTATTTATTTGTTTAGAAAGTTCGGTTCTTCACGCACACGCAACATCAGTCAAGGCGAAAATCAAAAACATTCTATGGCAACTGGACCGGGTCATATAGGCTACGATGTTTTTGACAAGTTCATTAAATTATCGTTATTATTAGAGGGAATTATGGGGGCATTTTTTGCCCCTCTCCTAGTGATATCAGGGGCAAAATTATATTTCTTAGGGACAGTTTTGCCCTTTGCCCTTGTGTATTTCCGACGCTGGATGTGGGTCACTTTGGAAGGCAATGTAGAACTGCTTTGTTGTTAAGTCTGGAGAACTTGTCGAGTCCTAAAGTGACCAAAACTGAGCCCCAAAACCAGTGGTGGGCCGTACATTTTATACCTGGGACTTCACTGCTGTCCTGCAGCTGAAATACCACCTTATAACCACATTATGGCGCCGCAGCTATTCATTTTTAAGGCTGTAACTATGTACGTCTTCGTATTAAACCGTTCGGTACGAATCGTTTGAATAATGCTAGAGCATTTAGAAAATGCAAAAGCCTAAATTCAGGAAAATATAATGTTCTCAGCTGGTCTGGCTGTGGGATCCGCCATCATTCCTGAATGACAAACCGCGACCCAAAGAGATTATCATAGCATTTTACTTTCACAACTTGAACGGTGCTCTGCAATCTCTTTCCTCGTCTGTGTCCTCTGTCATGGTGCATCTCACTCAGTCAGAATGCCCATATTTGATTGGCTGAGCTGCATCACGTGATGTGATTCACTACCCGACAGCCTCTGCTGGCTGTTAAGTTTCGTTTCACAATAGTCACGTGCTCGCCCACTGACCAATCACAGCACACTCTGCCCCTCGTGGCAAAGCTACACAAGGGGTACATCCCAAGTCTCTTAATTGCATCCCCGTTTCCCTCACTTGCGTCCTTTCCTTGCGTCTTAGTCCCTCCCACCAGGGATGCATGGAGGAAACCATGCGAGGAGAAAGGAACGAGGAAATATGTTTTAAGAGACATGAGACGTCCTTTCCTCAGTTGCGTCACGTGAAGCAACGTCTGTTTCTGATGATGGAGGATCAGCTGATCACAGCTGGATCAGCTGTCAGTCGGCTTTAACAGCTGGAGAGACTTTTGATACGTTTGGTCTGTTCACATGATCACTGTACTTAATACTAGTAACTAATAAGACGAATAACTAATAAAGACACACAGTAATCACCACTGTAGAGGTGTTTCTCTCTGTAGTCTGTTAACAAACTGTCCTGTGTTCTGTTTATAAGCACAGGATCCATTTCTACCGGCGGAATGCGATCGTCTTGTTTATGAATTATTTGTCTCTGTACGTTTTGAAATTGTGACCGTGGCGTCATTATTAAATAACCCAGAATATGATTATTGTTTCTCTTAAATGATAAAACTCATCAAACACTCAGGAATGATGTAAAAAGTCTTTTGTCTCTCCAGCTGTCTCTGACTTTAATTGTATTCATATAAAAGTTATTGAGGGAAATATCAGATCATGAAAACACAAATCTTTCTAACAAATGAAGAAAGTTGTTTGTGGTCCTTTTGTTGTTCAGTCTACAATGAACATTTATTTAAACCAGATGGTGAATCAGAAACCTAATCAAATATAAAGCTTGAGTTTATTCTGTGATCCGTCTTCACTCTGGTATGAAACTCAAGTCAGCCTGTCCGATCGGCTGCAGTGTCCAATCACATGACTGATGAACAATAAGGGGGCGTGTCGGCCGTTAAAAGACTTCCTGGAAGTCTGTTCTCGTGGGTCCTCGGTCATGGCTCCTCCTCGGTCCCTCCTCCATCCTTGATCCTCGCTCCTCCGAGCTACTTTAGAGCTTTGGGACGGCCGTCAATATGGCGGCGCAGAAACAACTTCCGGTTCAATCGAGGAGCGAGGAAATGACAATTAAGAGACTTGGGATGTACCCATGGACACTGAGCGGCATGTAATGCTGACGTCATTATAGACCAGCGCGCAGGCTCTGATAGTCAAAGAATACGCCCAACATGTCAAACTAAAGATCTGATTGGTTGAACACTATGACAATCAACAATATCGTCCCCATTTACTTTAATCTGCACTGGCTGCAGGTGTGTCTGCAGGCCTCTGGCTCTCTTCTTACCTGGAGACACAGAGGTGAAATCTGATTGGATAAAAGCTCTACTTAAAACAAGCTGCACTGGAAGCAGAGCAACTGAGGAAGACAGTAGCTTTGCAATGAGAAAATAAGATAATGGGAAAAATATTTTTATAAATTATAATACATGTAGTGTATTTAAGAAAAATTATAAAATAGCTATAACTTTGTCATTCTGTTTAGGCCAGCAGAGAATGCTTTGAAGGCCCAGACGGCCCACCACTGCACAAAACTCGACTTTGAGTCCGTTCATGAAAATCACAAAAATAACCGGTGACATGGACATCCGTGGTGAAGCCCAACGATAATGGCGATAATGGTGTTAAGTGCCTCGGTCACAAATGCTAACCTGTCTCTGTGTTTATGTGCCCCGTAGGTGGAGCCCTTGAAGAAACCTACCGGTGCAGGTTAAGAGGCGGAGGCTGAGCGTGGACTTCTTCAGATGGACTCGGGGAAACCACCAGCATTCTTTTACAAAAGACACAATATGGACGAATAAACCTCAGGACTGCCAAAGCGCCGCTTTACCTCCCGCCCGTCCTCTCCTCTTCCTCTGATCCAATCAGAGAGAACAACCTCTCCTGCTTTCTACCTCCCAGACAAATAGAGAAGGAAAAAAAAAAAAGAAAGAAGTGAAAGCATTTTATTATTTGTTATCTTTTTTTTTTTCTTCTCTCCGCGCAACATTTCTCCATTTACCTCAGGGATTTTCTCTCCCACTGCCTACCTCCTCCACCGAAACAGCCGACCCCAGTGACTGGAACACCCGGCAGAAAACTCACCTGTGACCTCTCGCTGCTGTTACCATGACAACCTGTATTGCCTCTCGAGCTCTTCTCACTGCAGCCGTGACTATCAGCAACGACCTCGGACCTCTCGCCACCCGCCAGCTCAGACCTGCTCGCTGCCTCCATTGTACTGATCCATACTTGTAGCCTGGGTTGGTTATTGCTGGACGGGGGGAAAAATTAAATAACGGTTGGGTGCTAGTTGCCAGAAAGCCAGCGCCGCACTCACAACAGCCTCACCCTATCTCTACGATACACCCGGCAGGAAACTATATACCTCAGCGACACACTCACTCAAGGAAACCGAAGGAAACCTTTTTAGCAACAGCATTCAATATCCTGGTGCTTGAACCCATTCCGGCAGGTAACGCACGCTCACAAGCCCCGGTGCTTCAATCTACCCGGTAGACGACACTCCTTCAGCATCTTCCATTCGCCTCAGAGGCGGGAGTATAGCAACAGTAGCCAGGGAGGCCTCCAGAGAAGCAGGGAGAGAGAGAGAGAGAGTGACTCAAGAGCGCTGCCCCGGCAGTCAACTTCATTAAATTTGTTTCCCCATCAGAGTCGCATCATACACAAGCCTCTTGATCCAAGAGCTAGCATACATCAGCAATCGCCCAAGAAGCCTTTCGGGGAGATCACAGCAGAGCCTCAGAAGTCCCCCCCCCCCCCCCCCTTTTTGCCTCGAGTGTCACCCACATAAAGCCTCCAGAGAAGTCATCCACCCACAGAGCAGGAGAAGTTCCTGAGGGGGCCTCAACAGCAAAGGAAGTAAAGGCTAAAGAACTCTCTGGCAGATAGATATCAGAGCATTGTGAACCGTAGAAAGTTAGAAGAGCCAAATTCCGAGAACCGTATTGTGTGACAGCGGAGAGGGAAAGGAGGGAGACGGCGTTCAGAGTACGGAGAAGGATGCAGCGGTGAGTTCCTTTTTATTTTATTTGACCTGCTTGTGTTTCTTCTCCTCACTAACAGAAGGCTAAGGTATAAAGAATATAACCGTTTTTCGTCCTTTCTCTCTTCTTATGCCATTATATGCTAATGATTACAAGAAGAAAAAAAGAGATATGTTCCATCTCTTATCGTTACGGTCTTTAAATCACTAACTGACATTTAAATGGCATTTCTGCCTTATTAGATGATACGGAGTGGAGACGGACAGCTTTGTAGTAAAGGTCATTAATTCCTGCAAGAACGTTCATCCAGGCAAAGAAACCTCATTCAGGAGACACGTGGCTTGTAATACAAGTCTCTGGGAAGTTTGTAGCTTGAACGCGGTTTTGGCCTGACATCCACAAAGATGGCAAAGTAGTGCGGTAGGAGATTTGAGATCTCAACCATGGGACATTTCTTTACCCACACTAGCAGAGCTCTGGCTTAGAGGGTCGTCTTCCAATCAGAAGATTGGCGGTTCGATCGCCGGCTCCTCGAGTCCATCTCCACAAGACACTTAAACACTAATTGCTGCCGGTACGGTAGCCTCTGCCATCAGTGCAAGTCCACTTACCATTACCGCTTTGGTAAACACTGAAACATCAAACTGTCAGATGGATTTCCGTTTTTTTTTTCTGGGAACCGGTCATGTATTCTAATGACTTTGGTGATTCCTCTGGCACCAACACCAGCAGGACATTTTTATTGCTCTGCGCCGGCGACAGCTGAGGCCGGAGGCATGATGGTTTCAGGTCGTCCATATCTCCGGGACACCTGGAGGGAATTTCTACAAATTTGGCACAAACGCCCACTTAGGCTCAATGTTGATGTTGATTAGATTTTGGTGGTCAAAAGGTCATTGTGACCGCACGTTTTTGGCCATAACTAAGAATTCATATGCTAATTATGACACAAATGTCTACGAGGACGTAAGAGATAAGTACTCCTAAGTGAAATGAGCTCCATTTATTTTAATTTCTTTTGGCTGAATGACTGTGAAATACTCGAGTTGTAGTTCAGGAAAGGAGCCTTTTGTTAAGTTCCAGGCCTGGGATGGAAGGCAGAATATTTAGTTTAAGACCGAGCGGTGAAATAACGTAATTTTATAATTGCAGCTGTATCTTTCATGTCTTATGAATTCCATGAGGGATGAATTATTAAAACTTTGTCAGGTTTATGACCAAATACCTCCAAGACTGACATCCCCTCAGCTGTATTTTCTGTTTAGGGCTAATTGGCAAGTGTTAACCTGCATCATAAAACGGCTCCAAATAAGAAAAGGACAGTTTTTCAACATGACCTAGACTTCCAAAAATCATCTTATCGACCTCTTCCGTGTCCAATGACTTTAAACGCTGCACAGCTTCACTTGGCCAACAGACGACTGCTGAGATCCTCTGATGGAAATCATACACAGTGCTGCTGCTGCGCATTAAATTTGTTCTTTGAAATGACGTAAAGAAACATATATAAACAGGACACGCTGTTCCTCGTTTCCTTCACACAAGATTAAAGGAAGAGTGAAAAGACTGATGGGGAGATTTCAGAGAGACGGATGAGAGGTAGGTGGAGGAGGATGAGGGGGGGATAGAGGGGCTAACATGTGAGTGACAGAGACGGATGAGAGGTAGGTGGAGGAGGATGGGGGGGGGATGATAGAGGGGCTAACATGTGAGCAACAGAGGTGGATGTGACTCCAGCAGCATCAAACGTCTTACCTCAGACACCCTCAGTCCTCAGTCAATCAGCAGGAGTAGCACGCGCACCGCTGTCTGTTGTTGACAGTCTCCTCACATCAGCAGCTCAATCCCCGCCCCACTGCTTCGTGTTGCCACGGCAACACGCAGCCTTCCCCAAGCCACCTGTGGCTCAGGACACACGGCGGTGCGCATGGCCCACGTCGGCCAATCGGATCGTCGGGCTCGTGTGCTTCTGTGTGTGTGTGTGTGTGTGTCTGTGTGTGTGTGTGTGTGTGTCTGTGTCTCTCTTTTTTGGCCCGGGCCATCTTTAGGAAGCATTGACCTACTTGGACCAATCAGACGGCTCGGTGAAGTGTGTATGTGGTCACGTATACATTGTTAAGTGGCCCAGTGGTTTGGCTACTGCATTACAGGGCACATGGGGACAATGGGGGGGGGGGGAGAGAGAGCAGAAGATATCTCATTATCTCGTTTCTGTGCACAGCTACACGAGCACTGAATGAGTCACCATCGAGCTCTCGGAGTCTATTGCTGCAATCATGCTGTCTGTCTGTGTGTGTGTAGATAAAACACTTCCCACAGAAAACTTCTATGAATGTATGAAACATGAATTATACCCACCAGTACTTTATCGTTGTAGTTTTATGTTTCAGTTTTTTAACTTCCAGTTTGTGTGATGTGGTGTGTGGCTGAGTACAGGTACGTTAAGTGTAAAGGTTCATCTTCACTACGTTCATCTCACAGTTACAAGAATTACATTGAACGCTTTGATCAGTAAATGTATTTAGTCCGTGAGCTTTAGGGCCCTTTCAGACGGACGTTGACCCTGTAAAGAACTCTTCCTCATCCATTCCAGGCGTGGCAAGTCGACCCGTGCGGCGTCGACCAGTAAGCTGCTTAGTTGGCCAGTCAAGGTCATGCAGGTGCTTTGATGAGCTTTCAAACTGGACCTCCTGGTTTGTGTTTGATCTCCTACCCGTACCGGTACCCTATGTGTACACACCCACACCCACACACACACACATACACCACTGCAGCTTTTCTTCTTCAGTCCTGCTGCCAATGCTTGCGTCATTTCTTTTTTTTCTTGGGTTGTTCTTCTATAATGAAGCTGGCTTCATTACCTATTTAATTGGTAGTTGAGCACCGAGGCAATTTGGAATGTTTTTTAATTAAACGCTCCCTCGGCTGAATCTCTCCTCGGTGTCACTCCTCCTTGACCAGAAGGTCCTTGTTAAAACATGCATGATATCACTTTAAAATAGGTCAGCCTCATAAAAAAGGCCTTTTCTTTTTCTTCTTCTTTCTTACCCTGTGGCTCTTTGCAAAATTAAAACATTGACGGCTCTTTTTTTTTTTTTTTGTGTGTGCACTGTATCACTTGATCATTGGACCATCGCAAACAACAGCTGTGCCTATAAACATATTCCTCGTTGTTCCAGCGCGTTTCTGCCTTAAAGCAATAACTATACTGTGGTGGCGGGCGTGGGTGGCTCAGCTGTGGAGGGGACGGAGTGTGGGAGTGGTTCAGGGAACGGTGCCGGGAAGAGACTTAATTAGGCGCAGCTGAAACTGATCCTGATTGTCTCACTCTCAGCTGTATTTAATCAACAGTAGCGACGGAGGCGAGAGGGACAGCTCGGGACGAGCACAGTGATACACTGGGACGGACAGGACGGCAGAGCACTGCAAAATTCCTGCGGCGTGTGCTCGGAGGCAAGGCAGGAGAGAGCACACGGCCAAGCCAGTCAGATTCCATGACAATAAAGAACATTTGAAACCGTCATTCAACCGTGTGCTGGCATCCTTGTGCTCACCAGACCCACCGGGTAGCAGAGAACCTGTTACATATACATAATGCAAAAAATGAACTTCCAGTGCATGCAGTTTTATGTCATTTTGTCAGGTCCACATCGTGCCACCGACAGTACAGGGTTAGAATATGAATAGCTTACTGCAAGCTCAATTAAAAACTGAAGAATCTATCAGTTATCAGACAAAATAGATGTTTGTGCTCGTCCAGTTTTTAAATGCACACGAAAGCTTTCCTTTGATTTAAATTTAGCCCCGGACTATTGTTTTTATCACGCCATTCATTCCCCTCTCTTTTTTTATGTTTCTCTGTCGCTTAAGATTAGCGTTAACGGAGCGAGAATTCCCTGAAATGACAGTCAGCAGTCATGTAGAAGTAATGAAATGCAAGAATGATAAACAATGTCCAATTATCTCATTATGTGTGTGTTTTATAATCAGCACTAATGGATCGACCTTCACTTCACGTCTTTTGCTGAGATTTTTGGAACTCAATTTTCTTTAGAAAAAAACCCAACAACAACAAAAACCAACTCTTCCTGGAGGTTCAGAGTTGCAAACACTTTAACTGTTTCACTGCCACCTTTTAACACGACGCAGTAATGTGACATGGATTCCAGTGCTTATAAGAAAGAGATGTTTTATTGGATCAAAGTTGTTTTGACACTGATCAACATTCAGTCTTTATGTCTCTATAAGGTCTCTGACCAGCTTTGCTTTCTTTACTTTTTTTTTTTTATTCTCCATTATTCTTTGCAAGACTGGTCAAGTTCCTTTTTTCAAGTCCAGCCTCAACTTAAAAACAAGGAAAAGAACACCAGCGAGGACGCTCAGTCTGCACATGTTGGGGTCCAGAACATTGTGAACACGTTTCTATTGGCAGTGAGAGCAATCGCAGCACTGTGATCAGTGTGTCTACGAAAAACTCCACATTGATTGGCAAGCGCTTGAGGGATAGGAGATAATCAATACAGTTGATTTAGGGCTTAATGGGTGACTGGCAGCATTGAGTTGTTGAAGCGATCAAACTAAATATTCTATTGGTCCTTTAATTGGTGGGACGTCAGACGCTGTGGCAATGCAAAGCCTGCAACATATATAACATAAATATAAAAATGTTGTTGCTGCTCAGGGCACCAGAGTGGAGGTCATTGTCCTTAATCACAGCTGGGTTTACTGCCATCTGGTTTTTTTCTTTCTCAAAACATCCAATATCTTGCTGGAGATGAGGTGAAAGGGAATCGATTTATTTGTTGTCCAATTGCGAAAGTGATGGAATTTACGTTAGAGAAATATGTCAGTCTATATAGATACAGTATTTCAGCCACACTGTTTTTCTGAGTTGTGGAATATATAAGAGTTTCCC
Organism: Anarrhichthys ocellatus; assembly: GCF_004355925.1. Taxonomy (NCBI): domain Eukaryota; kingdom Metazoa; phylum Chordata; class Actinopteri; order Perciformes; family Anarhichadidae; genus Anarrhichthys; species Anarrhichthys ocellatus. The sequence continues at coordinate 1,846,199 of NW_022280085.1, read as the reverse complement.
CCAGAAAAATTGTATTAATAAAGTTGCATAGCGCTTCCCCCGACGCGTCACTTTTACTCATCAATCAAGTAAATACATGATGGTTAAAAGTGATTACAGTTCAATATTTGTATTCAATTAAACCCTTATTTCTATACTATTCACGGTCCGCACCGTTGCTGTCCCAAAAACCACTTTCACACCTCCAGCTCCTCAGTAAAGTAACCAAGTGTTTTTACACTGCCCTGCTGCAAATCTGCTTGTGCAGCATGAAGCCACATGGGGATGGAGTGCGGCACGATGGAAAGAAGCCAACTGTTGGCTGAAGCCTTGATTAAAGAAAAAAACACTTGAGTTTGTTGGACTGCGCTGCAGACAGACACAGCAGCTGCTCTTCTGTTGTGTTTCTGACAAACGTCTCGGCTGAAGGAGTGTTTGCCGTAGTATTGAACCGTCGGCGTCGCCAAACCAACCTGGACTGAAATGTTGACTTGCCTCACAGATTGGATAATCTGGGCTTTATATTTCTCAGAAAACAGTCAATTTTCAAAAATAAGTCCTGTTTTTATTTACTTCTGTTGTTCGTTTTGAACAAGCTTGTTCTTTTTCTTACAATCGAATATTCATTTTCATATTCAAATGTCGATTTTTGGAAGATGTGAATCTCATTAGAAGAGAACGATCTTGATTCTCCCCCCTTGTTTTCTAGTACTCTTCTTTTCACTCGTCATCCCACCTCATCCTCATCTTCTCAGTATTCAAACCATTTCTTTAAAGTAAAGAATCTTTAATCACATTTTTCAAGACAATTGACCTAATGAATTAAATTGTGCTCAATTTTTAGTCTTATCGTACTTTTAGACTACTCAGAAATTAGTCGTCAGGAACATAACTACTGGTTATACTAAAAGTTGTATATCCATATTTCTGTGTTTAAAATTTAACTTCTTTTATGGCAACAAATGCTGATTGAAAAGAGTAATATATCTATCTATCTATATATATATATAGATATATATCTATATATATATACCTATCACCAGATTTGTTTTAATCTGCCAGCTTGTTTTTACATGTGATATGCTTCCATCCGCCCCCACGTCCTCCTGTGCAGATGCTCCTTTTTATATCCAGCCACTCAGGGTTGATTGGTCAATCTTCTGGCTGCCGATTCCTGCAGTGTCACATGTCCATACTCCCCCCTCCACCCCCATCCAGTGGCCCCTCACATATGTCAACCTGCTGCTCTCAATCAATGCAATATAAAGGCATGAGACGACCCGTGTGTGTGCCGGCCACTGTCACAAACAAGATAAACACACACTACCCATACTGTGCTACGCGTTTAGACGAATACGTTTACCTTCAATACATGTTTCACACACGACTTACTGTGAATATCATAATTACTAATGTGTGCTTAATGCCCCTTGGCATTATTTTCATTTAAAATTGTTAAAATTCTAAGCTTTTCTTTAAGCTTAACAATACTGTACATGGCCTATTTGGAGCTTGCTGCAGTGGTCGGTACCAATGTTGATGAAAGCCAGCAGGAATGTTAAATGTGTGTTTGAGGTGATTTGGAGTCTTGACTGTTCGCTAAGCACCGCTCCCCTTAGCTACCGCTGCTACACCTGTCTGTCTTTTTGGTCTCGCACGGCAAATATCCAATGATAATAGTGACCGATTTACCACCTGAGATTGTAATAAGTTTTGGAAACGAGAGGTTCTCCATTTCAGACAAAAGCAGCATCTCATTTCGTGGACTTTTTTATTTTTTATTTTTTTTTAGCTTTAAAATGTAAAAAACAAACAGTGTATAAGACTTTTTTCAACATTTGTTCAACAAGAGATAAATGCAGACGGACTTGTAGTCCAAACACACGTCAACTTCCATCTTGTGTTAGTCAACCGTCAGTGTTCTGGTTGTGGAAAATATTTAGTTACTTATCCAGTTTAGTGCCCTGCAGTTTCTGAGTGTTTCCAGTTTTTCACTTGAAAATAGCAATTAAATCATCCAATCAGCAGGCCCCGCTTTAAATTGCTCTTGGTTGGTCTGCACACACTCCAGCTCGTAGCGTGGGAGCAGTTATCAGGGGGTATTCTCCCTCCCTTTACAAAAAACTGCTCTCTAGTCTTTCAAATTATGACGAACAACTTCCAACCCTTTAATTTAATTTGCCCGAGCCGGGTAATCCATCACAATTTACACAAAGCTTTAATTTGGTTGTTGCCGTTTCTCTTTAGTCTTTGCATAATGGAGTCTTTTCATATGAGAAATGTAAATCTCTTGGGGAAACAATCCCAACAAAATATGATATATTGCTACTTTTCTTTTTAAATCCCTTTTTTACCCTGAATGCCAGCTAATTTGCATATGTTTAGGTTTGATAGTGTTTTGAAAGTCAAGTTAAGGCAACATTACAGGATTCATACATGAATCAAGACACCGGAGCAGCAGGGGCAGAGAAATACTGACTCGACAGAGCTGAATATAAAACATAAATGTACTGCATATTGCAGAAATTAAACAAACCGTTGACCATAAAGAGACGACATGCGGAGAATAACCCTCGGTTGGACAGATTCATGAGCTAACAGATGGTCGCTGTTTACAATCTGTAAAATAGAAGACCATACAGGCAAGGGTGTGGAAGTGGGATGTTGAAATGATTTACAGTATTTGGAGACTGCAGAAAAGAAAAGAAAAGATTTACGTCACACATTTCCATGCGCAATAATAACAAGAATGTACGGAAGCCCTGATAGGACAAAAATATTATTCTGATTATATATTTTTGATCTTAATTGTTTTCTCTCCTGTGTTTGTAACTTAGAAACAGTTGAAAAGAGAATCACCAGGATAATATTTCTTAATTCCTTACCTTTTATTTTAATGTGTTGTAAAACTAATTTTGGCCACATGAGGCACCACGTTCTAAATAAGACCAAAAGCATAAATATTTTCTTCCCGGTGAGTTTTAATTCCTCCATGCACTCCGAACACGAGATGCATACATCAGATAGCGGTTCAACCGTGTGCTGAAGACGAAAAGGTTAACGAGAAAAGTTCACTTCTGCAGAAAATCCAGTGTTGAGATTCAGGTTTGCTCCGAGTTCATTTCTCAATTCCAATACCTTTGGTATTTTCCAAATGAGTTAAACTGATAATATCAAAAAATTAGATTGGATGGGCAAGGAGCTCAGAGGGGTCATTACAGGTTATATATAAGGAAAGGATTAGTAGAGGAAGGGGAGGTCAGAGGTCGGAAGCCTGGACTAGAGGTTATTAAGTCCCAGGTTTTATCCCCACCACCAACGCAGTGTCCTCGGGGGCGTTTATCGTCGTTTATCCTTTAGACAGAGACAACAGAGAAAGTGTGCACCGGCAGAAGCATGAAGACTCTGTTTCACTCCGCAGCAGTGGCTGTGGAAGTTGTAACTGCCACGTGATCTCTTCTCAGCTCTAGGTTGTCTGGTTTTATAGCTTCCTAAAGCTTCACGCAAACTACAGACTCCATTTGGCTTTTAAAACATCGTATATTTACATCTGCCTTTCTGCTTTATGGCACAAAGAGAGATTCCTTTACAGTACTTTTCAGGGCGTGGTAGGTTTGGTTTCTGAAGTAATGGGGGACACAATGAAGTCCTTTTAACCAGACTTGTATTTGACATTTATATTTCATCGATCTATATCCAACTATACAGCAAGAATCTCTGTCTGTCTGTGTTTGTCCTTCGCATGTCTCCAATACCGTTCATCTGATCTACTTAACACTTGGCGGATGTATTGCTGGGGACGCAACGACGTGCAGTGTTGAATTTGGGCACGCGACACACTCGATATTCAAAAAGTTTGCATAAAGATGCGATAGTGCTATGTAAAGGGAAGGGGCTTCAGGGCTCTATGGAGTCGAGCATGTCGTCCGAGGAGAAAGACAAAATAATCTTTCCATAAGGCTTTCCATAATTTATTTCACCTCCAAATTCATTCAGAACCAGATATTACCATTTCCAAATCAAACAAGTGCTTGTTCCCGAGTGAATCGCGTGAGAATTACAAGATCACGTGAGAGTAGCTACTGCGGTGGAAACGGTATCGCCAAATCTCTACCGGTGGACTCATTTCTACAGTCGGAACGGTATATTCCGTCATATCGCCCAACCATATTAAGATTACGTTAAAATGCAAAATGCCTTCTCCAGAGCCAGTGTTTGGTTTGTCCGTTCTGGGCTACTGTAGCAACATGGCGAGAGGAGCGGGGCTCATTCTAAGCTTACAATACTCTTCTTAGTTTCAGGTGATTATAAACTAATAGTTATGAATATTATATTCCACTTCTGCTAATAGATCCCATTTGGACCTTAAAGAGAAGCTCGAAATAGCGTCTGCCTGTCAAGCTGCCAACTACAGAGTCATGCAGCTAATGCTGTAAACACACCCAACCAACTGGCAGCATGAATTAACATCAAAATCTTAACTCTGAGCTTTTATTTTCGACGGTTGGACGGCAAAACAACACTGAGTGTAACGATCTAAAACTGTAAAAGCGCTGCAGAAAAGATGAAGAAAAAAAAAATGCAGTGAAGCAATGCAGCTGAATTAGTTAGCCGGTCGCTCGGCCCTCTCGGCAACACGAGCGGGTATCAGATTATGATTGTTCCTACACGTTTCCAGCAGCAGGGTCAATTATGCAGCTGCAGCGTGGGGGCCGCGGCTTCTGCTGAATGAATAACGCCCAACGGTGAGAGATGAGGTGGGAGTGCACTCATTCTAACACATCCACACAAACAGGAGAGGGGAGGCGAAAGGAAGGTCAACCGTGGCAGACTTACATTCTTGGCAGCGCGGCTGATCGTTACAGAGGGAGAGAAGGGGGGGGGGGGGGAGAGGTGCGGGATGGGAGACTGCAGAGCTATGGAGACAGAAGTGGGAGAAAGCTGTGGAGCTTTGATTTGAGAAGGTCAGTCTTTGCTTCTATGTTGCGTCAGTGTGCGCGGGCTTGTTTGTACTGCAAAGGAAACGTGGGGGTTTGTGTTTGGCTTATTGCGACAGTTTCTTTAATGTTTGACTTAATGTGCCCGAACACTCCATGTTTACGTTTACAGCGTGGCCTTGCACGTTGCTTTAACATTGTTCACCCTAACAGAAGGAAATAGGTCCGTGGTTTAAAACTCCTTGAAACGTTCAGTGTGTTCAGTGCCTCAGGCCACTGGATGTGAAGGAATAAATATATCTGTGCAACTTAATCAGCACATATCACTTTATTTTCTAAATTAGACCTGCAGCTATGGATTATTTACATTAATCATTTGTTAAATGTTGATTTTCTTTCATACAATCTATGAATAATAGTCTTCAGCATAAAAAAACTATGAAACGGCACATTTTTTTAGTATTACAGTAACTACTTTTTTTTTTTTGGGATAAGTCTATGTCTGTCTAGGTTTTCAACTTGTGAGGTGCCTCCCCAGGGTGCTGTGGGAGAGTTGGCACGAAGCAACGATACGGTGCGAGGTGAAAGGCTTGAGGCGCACGCCAGTGTTCTTAAAAACAAGCAGGAAGTAAGGCTTCTGCAGTTTGGCCCGCTTGTAAACATGATAGACATTTACAGCAGCTGCAAAGCTGCAGGAGCAATGAAACATATAGTTCACGGAAGCAATTAAGGTCCTTTAAAACCATTACTGCCCGATTGCTGCAAATGTGTCAAAAAGCCAAATCTGAACACACAGACATAAAGCACATGTTTTTAGATTCAGTGTGACGTGCGATATAATTTCTGCTGTTGTCCATCGCAAAGCAAAAGTCATGTCTGCTTTGAAATCACAGATAAAAGACGTTCCTTCAGAACTTGGCGACACGCATGTGAAATGTGGATTAATTACAAAGTCTAACAATCATAGTGTGAAAGAAAGTCACCGGTATTCATTGAAAATATGCGATCTGTAGATCAATGCATTAATGCCTTTTAGTCCTTTTATCCCTGAGAACACGACATTGTGAACAACAAATCTGAGAGCTAGTAACGTTAGCAGTACCGCTAATGGCTAACGTACGGAGGTTCTATTGATTTACATTACGATGCGTTCAAGCTCCGTTTAGTAAAAGTGAGTATTTGCCCAAGGCAAATTATAAAGTTATCATGATGTGTTATATCATATATATCATCACGTGTTATCTTATAAAATATAGCTTTTGGTGAAACCCAGTTTTCACAGCATTATGAAATGGGTATTAAAGAGGGAATTATCACCTGTTTATCACCACTTTAAGCGGCTTATTATACATCATTAAAACTCTGAATGACGAGATGTTTTTAACAATAAAAATACAATCTTTATTCCCTCATCATTTGAAGTGTGTTTTTATGGAAACAACCCTTATAGACACCCCTACCTGCGATTCATCACCGTTTTTAAGGATTCAAACAGATCTAGAACCTTCCACCCGCCGTCCTTGTGTGCCATTCGTTTAATATATTAACTATTAAACTGTTGGCAGCGTGCCAACACAGTGCTGTGATTGTGGTGTGTGTGTGTGTGAGCTCTCGCTTGCTGTCACACAAGTGATTATGGTGTGTGTGAAGGCAGAGTGCAGACCGCACATTTACTTTGAGAAATTATAAAAGCCTTTTTTAATCTCCTTCCACTCTTTTCTTTTTTTTCCTGCTTGGAAAACGTTTGCTCAGCAACATGGACTGATATTGAATAGTGGATGAGGATAAACACTCAAGCAACAGTCCATGTCTCCAATGTGCGTGATTGGTAAAGGCTACTGCTATGGAAATGATCTCTTCATTCATAAACACGACTTTCAAACTTTCCTTTGCAGATATATTCCAAGTTGAGTGCGTCAGATTTGGTCTTTACAGTTTGGGAGCATGTCGGCGATGTGCAAAGTACCCAAGGGAGCATCGATGAGTACAGTGCAAGCTGTTCCGGAGCTTTCAGTCCCATCACGTGAGCCTCCTCAGCTGGTGTTGTAGATGTATACATGTCTGTGCCTTTGAGCCGTTTGACTTCTCTTTCATGTTGGCTTGAAAGCTGAGATTGAAAGTTCACCCTTGACCTTTGGATCAGCTGTCGACAAAAATATTTTGGGCTATTATAATCGATTTAATGTCATTTTAAAAAAGAAGCTTCTTAAATGCAAGATTTGTTCATTTCCTTTGTGTCAGTTTAAACTAAATCATTTTAGATTTGGATTTTTGACTGTTTGGACTCAAAGAGGCTAGTTGTTTGACATTTTAAAGTCTAAAGCATCAATCTAGAAATAATCAGATTGATATGTAATGCAAGTATTCGTTATTAAAGCTCAGTAACCTCCCTGTTAACTTGTGTTTGAACCAACTGAAGTCTCTCAAAAAGAGCATCTGATACATACAACTAAAAAGTGACAATTTCCTTTTCAGTTCAAGTGTAACACGAGCAGTAAGCTGCTGACATAAGAAAGGCTTCCATCACAGTTTAAAGCAAATGTTAACCGAATTTCCAGAAAATAGTTTTTTCTAAAAAGCTGCTACGACTATTAATACTACTGTTTGATCAATTACTTTTTATACAAATATAATGAGTTGGTTCATTGAGAGAAAAGGCTTGTGGCGCTAATCCTCCTGTTGGTTGCCATTAAACCGCAGAATAAGAGGTGCAACGAATGGGAAGAAAAATACTGTATTTATGTTCATGTCATGTGTCCATTTGAGGAACGTCACTCTCTGCTCATCGCTCCACGCAGACCTGATGTTTCTGTCTGCTGCCATTTTGCATCTCTTCAATGTCGGATGTCATTTAGATCACTTCGCGTACATTGTGATTTATTTGACATTTCCTTGCATTTTGCTTTTATCCATATTTAGTGTATGGCTTTCTTTTATATGATGATTTTAATGTAAAGTGTCTTTGAGTATTCTGAAAAGCGCTCTATAAATAAAATGTATAATTATTATTATTATTATTATTATATAAACTTTTCAACCGCCCGCGTATAAATGTCAACGCAATATTTTAGCTTTTAAAAAATAAAAAAAATCTTAGCGTGTTTTTTTGTTCATTTTTGCTGCAAATTGAAAATGGGCACGAAACACATGAATGGAAAATACATTAAAATAAGAGTTACATATGTAACCAACGATCTATGAGCTCTGGATGAACGTCAGATGAGATCCATGCATTGAAATGTCTGAAACTCTGTGGTTAAGACAGCGGGAGAGATAGAGGAACAGTGGAGCAACAAATAGGACAGAGCCGTGAGGAGAGGGGGGTACAGTGTGTGTGTGTGTGTGGGGGGGGGGGTCAAGCTGTTGCTCTTGAACCATGACGACCTGCTCGCTCACACAGCTGGATAAATATTGTGGAACATCAACTTTTCCCAAGTAGTTTATCCCTCCGTTTTCAACGACTCCGGCAAAAACCTAAAATATTGCCTCCACCTGCTCAGTGGTAATCACTTCTTTAACCATTTCTTATTTTGTTGTGACCCCATCGCAAGATGGTCTCGAGCTCTTTTCATTTCTTATTCATGCAGCCAATTTCATTCCTTTCAGCCAAGTCTCACAGTAATGCATTAAAATCACATTTTATTGCTCACAAAATGTCACATTTATTTTTCCATACAGTGGCTCTTATCGTCCACCCATCACCTGTCACCCACACAGGTACTTCACTATTAGTCATTAGTCTAGATCAGGGGTCACTAATAGGCGGACCGTGGTCCGGATCCGGACCCAGACGCCGTTGTATCCGGACCCCGGACCTAAAATCGATAGATAAATGAGAATTATAAAATTTTGACAGAGCGCTTCTATTTTAACCGGCAGCTTTTCCAGCCTCTACGGCACTTGTTCAGCGGTGCAGGAAACACACCGACCAATGTGTTGTAAATCACATCACGTGATGCAGCTCAGCCAATCAAATATGGGTATTCTGACAATTTTCCTGACTTGAGTGAGATGTACACACACGGGGGAGAGACGAGGAAAGAGAAGGAAGAGCAGGAGAATTATTACGTGAGTCAGAGAAGTTATTTCAAATGACGTTCTCCAAAGAGAGAAAAGTGTTCAGAGAGACCAGAGTCTTTAACCAGGAATGAACAGACTCGTATAGGTTCATTCTTTCCTCGTCAGTTTAAAACCAGCATGTCTCATGTGTTCAGAGACCGTGACGATTATTAAAAGCGGTGAATGTGAAGCGTCACTACAAGACAAAGCACAACTCTTTTGAGCAAACGTACACACTCACATCTGAAATGAAGACACAGAAAATAAACCTAAGAGCCCAAAATTATCAGAATCCTAACACATGAAGGAATTCACTTCACAACAATGATGTGTGTGTATATACCGTGTATGTATATATATATATGTATATATATATATGTGTATATATATATAT